>NW_025962133.1:808479-827052 GCF_017589495.1 Alosa alosa | reverse complement strand
ATCGCCTAGACAAGTGAAATGCATGAACTATGGAAAAAAAAAAAGAAAAAAAATTGGTCTGATTTTTTTTTTTCGCACTTTTTCAGATTTTTCTTAGTTTTTCACATAAGGTCAGGGGTCTTGAAAATAGACAGATTTTTGAACCAAATTTCAAATATGTCGAATATTGTCCAAATTATTTTTAATTCCGCGTCTAGACATGTTAAATGCATGAACTATAGCCAAAAAAGTGAAAAAAAAATTGGTCTGATTTTTTTTAGGTACTTTTCCAGATTTTTCTTAGTTTTTCACATAAAGGTCGGGGTCCAGGAAAAAAAAGACAGATTTTTTGACAAATTTCTAAATCTATTTAGATATTGTCAAAGTATTTTTTATTTCGATCTAGACATGTGGAATGCATGAACTATGGCAAAAAAAAGTGAAAAAAAAAATTGGTCTGATTTTACACCGTTACTTTTCAGATTTTTCTTAGTTTTCACATAAGGTCGAGGGTCAGGAAAAAAAGACATATTTTTGACAAATTTCAAAATATGTCAGATGTTATCAAATTATTTTAATTCAGATCTAGACATGTTAAATGCATGAACTATGGCAAAAAAAGTGTGAAAAAAAAAAATTGGTCCTGATTTTTTTCCGGACTTTTCATATTTTCTTAGTTTTTCACATGGGTCTAGGGGTCGCGGAAAAGAACAGATTTTGACAAATTTAAAAATCTATCAGATAATTGTCCAAATAATTTTTTATTTCACGTCTGAACATGTTAAACCATGAACTATGGGAAAAAAAAAGTGAAAAAAAATTGTCGATTTTTTTACGTTGGACTTTTCAATTTTCTTAGTTTTCACATAGGTCGAGGGTCTTGAAAATAGACAGATTTTTGATGACAAATTTCCATATGTCAGATGTGTCCAAATTATTTTTTAATTCCGATCTAGACATGTTAAATGCATGACTATGGCAAAAGTGAAAAAAAATTGGTCTGATTTTTAGACACTTTTCAGATTTTTCTTAGTTTTACGGTCAGGATGAGACAGATTTTTAACAAATTTAAAATCTATTTAGATATTCAAATTATTTTTTTTATTTCCGCGATCTAGACATGTGGAGATACATGAATATAACTTAAAAAAAAGTGAAAAAAATTGGTCTGATTTTTAAATTTACTTTTTCAGATTTTTTCTTAGTTTTCACACACATAAGGTCGGGGTCAGGGAAAAAAAAGACAGATTTTTTTGACAAATTTAAAAATATGTCCAGATAATCCAAATAATTTTTTTTATTTCCACGTCTAGACATGTGATGCATGAACTATGGGAAAAAAGTGAAAAAAAAATTGTCTGATTTTTTTACCGTTACTTTTTTCAGATTTTCTTAGTTTTCACATAAAGGTCCGGGGTCTTGAAAATAGAGAGATTTTTTTGATAAATTTCAAAATATGTCAGATATTGTCCAAATTATTTTTTAATTCGATCTAGACATGTTAAAATGCATGAACTATAGCAAAAAAAAGTGAAAAAAAAATTGGTCTGATTTTTTAGTACTTTTCAGATTTTCATTAGTTTCACATAGGGTCGGGGGTCAGGAAAAAAAAGACAGATTTTTTGACAAATTTCTAAATCTGTCAGATATTGTCAAGTATTTTTAATTCCGCGTCTAGACAAGTAGGAAATGCATGAACTATGGCAAAAAAAGTGAAAAAAAAAATCTGTCTGTTTTTTTTAGGTACTTTTTCAGATTTTCTTAGTTTTCACACATAGGGGTCAGGAAAAAAAAGACAGATTTTTTGACAAATTTAAAAATCTGTCAAATATTGTCCCAAATTATTTTTTAATTCACGTCTAGACATGTGAAATGCATGAACTATGGCAAAAAAAAGTGAAAAAAAAATTGGTCTGATTTTTTTCGTACTTTTCAGATTTTCTTAGTTTTCACATAAAGGGTCAGGAAAATAAAACAGATTTTGACAAATTTCAAAAATATGTCAGATATTGTCCAAATTACTTTTTTTAATTCAAGATCTGGACATGTTAGAAATGTAATGAACTATGCAAAAGTGAAAAGAAAAAAAAAAATTGGTCTGATTTTTTCGGACTTTTTTCAGATTTTCTTAGTTTTCACACATAAGGTCGAGGGTCAGGGAAAAAGACAGATTTTTGACAAATTTCTAAATCTGTCCAGATATTATTCCAAATTATTTTTTAATTCCGCGTCTAGACAAATTGAAATGCATGAAGACTATAACTTCAAAAAAGTGAAAAAAATCTGTCTGATTTTTTCATTGCTTTCAGATTTTCTTAGTTTTCTAAGGTCGGGGTCAGGAAAAAGACAGATTTTTGACAAATTTAAAATATGTCAGATATTGTCCAAATTATTTTTTTAATTCCGTCTAGACATGTGAAATGCATGAACTAGAAAAAAAAAGTGAAAAAAAAAAAAATTGGTCTGATTTTTTAGGTACTTTTTCAGATTTTCTTAGTTTTAGCGGTCAGGAAAAAGACAGATTTTTTAACAAATTTAAAATCTGTCCAAGATATTAATCCAAATTATTTTTATTTCCGTCTAGAACATGTGGAATGCATGAACTATGGCAAAAGGAAAAAAAATTGGTCTGATTTTTTTTAAGTACTTTTCAGATTTTCTTGTTTTTACATAAAGGTCAGGAAAAAAGACAGATTTTTGACAAATTTCAAAATATGTCAGATATATTGTCCAGTATTTTTAATTCACGTCTAGACATGTGGAAATGCATGAACTATGGCAAAAAAAAAAGTGAAAAAAAAAAATTGGTCTGATTTTTTAGGACTT
The DNA here is from genome assembly GCF_017589495.1 of Alosa alosa. Taxonomy (NCBI): domain Eukaryota; kingdom Metazoa; phylum Chordata; class Actinopteri; order Clupeiformes; family Clupeidae; genus Alosa; species Alosa alosa. Next base: position 824,247 of record NW_025962133.1, on the reverse strand, counting down.
TTCAGATTTTTTCTTAGTTTTTCGCGGTCGGGATGAAAGACAGATTTTTTTAACAAATTTAAAATCTGTAAGATATTGTCCAAATTATTTTTTAATTCCGCGTCTAGACATGTTAAATGCATGAACTTTGGCAAAAAAAAAAAGTGAAAAAAAAAAAATTGTCTGATTTTTTCAGGACTTTTCAGATTTTCTTAGTTTTCACATAAGGTCGAGGGGTCAGGAAAAAAAGACAGATTTTGACAAATTTCAAAATATGTCAGATATTGTCCAAATTATTTTTTTATTCCACGTCTAGACAATGTGAAATGCATGAACTATGGCAAAAAAAGTGAAAAAAAAATTGGTCTGATTTTTTAGGACTTTTCAGATTTTCTTAGTTTTCACATAAGGTCGGGGGTCAGGAAAAAAAAGACAGATTTTTGACAAATTTCAAAATATGTCAGATATTATCCAAATTATTTTTTCATTCAATGTCTAGACATGTGAAATGCATGAACTATATGGAAAAAAAGTGAAAAAAAATTGGTCTGATTTTTTTCATACTTTTCAGATTTTCTTAGTTTTTTTACATAAGGTCAGGAAAAAAGACAGATTTTGACAAATTTCAAAATATGTCAGATATTGTCCAAATTATTTTTAATTCCGCCTAGACATGTTAAATGCATGAACTATGGCAAAAAAAGTGAAAAAAAATTGGTCTGATTTTTTTCGTACTTTTCAGATTTTCTTAGTTTTCGGGGTCAGGAAAAGACAGATTTTTGACAAATTTAAAATCTGTCAAATATTCAATCAAAGTATTTTTTTAATTCCACGTCTAGACATGTTAAATGCATGAACTATGGCAAAAAAAGTGAAAAAAAAAAAATTGGTCTGATTTTTTTATTACTTTTCAGATTTTCTTAGTTTTCACATAAGGTCTGGGGTCAGGAAAAAAAGACAGATTTTTGACAAATTTCAAAATATGTCAGATATTGTCCAAATTATTTTTTAATTCCGCGTCTAGACATGTTGAAATGCATGAACTATGGAAAAAAAAGAAAAAAAAATTGGTCTGATTTTTTTCGTACTTTTCAGATTTTCTTAGTTTTTAGACATGTGGGAATAAGGTCCAGGGGTCTTGAAAATAGACAGATTTTTGACAAATTTCAAAATATGTCAGATATTGTCCAAATTATTTTTTTAATTCACGTCTAGACATGTTAAATGTCATGAACTATGGCAAAAAAAGTGAAAAAAAAATTGGTCTTTTTTTTTACTTTTGATTTTTCTTTTTTTTCAGGATGAAGACAGATTTTTTAACTTTTCAGATTTTCTTATTTTTCACATAAGGTGGAATGGGGAGTGAAAAAAAGACAGATTTTTTGTTTTCACATAACAGGAAAAAAAAAATTTCAAAAAAAATATGTCAGATATTGTCCAAATTATTTTTAATTCACGTCTAGACATGTTAAATGCATGAACTATGGCAAAAAAAAGTGAAAAAAAAATTGGTCTGATTTTTTAAGTACTTTTCAGATTTTCTTAGTTTTTTAATGGGGTCAGGAAAAGACAGATTTTTTTAAAAAATTTTAAAATATGTCAGATATTGTCAATATTTTTTTCATTCACGTCTAGACATGTGAAATGCATGAACTATGGGAAAAAAGTGAAAAAAAAAATTGGTCTGATTTTTTTAAAATTACTTTTCAGATTTTCTTAGGTTTCACATAAGGTCAGGAAAAAAGACAGATTTTTGACAAATTTCAAAATATGTCAGATATTGTCCAAATATTTTTTTAATTCCGCGTCTAGACAAGTGAAATGCATGAACTATAGCAAAAAAAGTGAAAAAAAATTGGTCTGATTTTTTCAGACTTTTCAGATTTTCTTAGTTTTTAAGGTCCGGGTCAGGAAAAAAGACAGATTTTTGACAAATTTAAAAAATCTGTCAGATATTGTCCAAATTATTTTTTTTAATTCCGATCTAGACATGTTAAATGCATGAACTATGGCAAAAAAGTGAAAAAAAATTGGTCTGATTTTTTTTAGTACTTTTTCAGATTTTCTTAGTTTTCACATAAGGTCCGGGTCAGGAAAAAAAGACAGATTTTTGACAAATTTCAAAATATGTCAGATATTGTCCAAATTATTTTTTAATTCACGTCTAGACATGTTAAATGCATGCAGACTTATGGCAAAAAAAAGTGAAAAAAAGTGGTCTGATTTTTTTTTCAGACTTTTCAGATTTTCTTAGTTTTTCACATAAGGTCCGGGGTCAAAAAAAAGACAGATTTTTGAAAAATTTCAAAATCTGTCAGATATTTGTCCAAATTATTTTTATTTCCGCGCCTAGACATGTTAAATGCATGAACTATGGGAAAAAAAGTGAAAAAAAATTGGTCTGATTTTTTTTCATACTTTTTCAGATTTTCTTAGTTTTCACATAAGGTCCAGGTCAGGAAAAAAAGACAGATTTTCACAAATTTCAAAATATGTCAGATATTGTCCAAATTATTTTTTAATTCACGTCTAGACATGTGAAATGCATGAACTATGGAAAAAAAGTGAAAAAAAATTGGTCTGATTTTTTTAGACTTTTCAGATTTTCTTAGTTTTCACATAAGGTCCGGGGTCAGGAAAAAGACAGATTTTTGACAAATTTCAAAATATGTCAAATATTAATCCAAAATTTTTTTTTTAATTCGTCTAGACATGTTAAATGCATGAACTATATGGCAAAAAAAGTAAAAAAAATTGGTCTGATTTTTTTAATTACTTTTCAGATTTTCTTAGTTTTCACATAAGGTCGGGGTCAGGAAAAAAAAAGACAGATTTTTTGACAAATTTCAAAATCTGTCAGATATTGTCCAAATAATTTTTTATTTCACGTCTAGACATGTTAAATGCATGAACTACTTGGGAAAAAAAGTGAAAAAAATTGGTCTGATTTTTTTCAGTACTTTTCAGATTTTCTTAGTTTTCACATAAGGTCGGGGTCAGGAAAAAGACAGATTTTTGACAAATTTCAAAATATGTCAGATATTGTCCAAATTATTTTTAATTCCGCGTCTAGACATGTTAAATGCATGAACTATGGCAAAAAAAGTGAAAAAAAAAATTGGTCTGATTTTTTTTTTTACTTTTCAGATTTTCTTAGTTTTCACATAGGTCTACAGGGTCAGGAAAAAGACAGATTTTTGACAAATTTAAAAAATCTGTCAGATATTGTCCAAATAATTTTTATTTCCACGTCCTAGACATGTTAAATGCATGAACTATGGCAAAAAAAGAAAAAAAAAATTGGTCTGATTTTTTACATTACTTTCAGATTTTTTCTTAGTTTTTTCTAAGGTCGGGGTCAGGAAAAAGACAGATTTTTTGACAAATTTCAAAATATGTCAGATATTGTCCAAATTATTTTTTTTAATTCGTCTAGACATGTTAAATGCATGAACTATGGCAAAAAAGTGAAAAAAAATTGGTCTGATTTTTTTCAGACTTTCAGATTTTCTTAGTTTTCACATAAGGTCAGGATGAAAAAAGACAGATTTTTGACAAATTTAAAATCTGTCAGATATTGTCCAAATAATTTTTTATTTCGATCTAGACATGTAAATGCATGAACTATGGCAAAAAAAAAAAAAAAAAATTGTCTGATTTTTTTAAGTACTTTTTCAGATTTTTCTTAGATTTTCACATAGGTCCGGGAAAAAAAAATAGACAGATTTTGACAAATTTCAAAATATGTCAGATATTGTCCAAATTATTTTTTTAATTCCACGCCTGAACACATGTTAAATGCATGAACTATAATGGCAAAAAAAGTGAAAAAAATTGGTCTGATTTTTTAGGTACTTTTCAGATTTTCTTAGTTTAAGGTCCACGGGTCAGGATGAGAGACAGATTTTTAACAAATTTAAAAATCTGTCAAATATTGTCCAAATTATTTTTTAATTCACGTCTAGACATGTGAAATGCATGAACTTTGGCAAAAAAGTGAAAAAAAATTGGTCTGATTTTTTTTCAGACTTTTCAGATTTTCTTAGTTTTCACATAAGGTCCGGGGTCAGGAAAAAAAAGACAGATTTTTGACAAATTTCAAAAATGTGTCAGATATTGTCCAAATATTTTTTTAATTCCGCCTAGACAAAGTGAAATGCATGAACTATGGCAAAAAAAAATGAAAAAAATTGGTCTGATTTTTTTAAGACTTTTTCAGATTTTCTTAATTTTCAGATAAGGTCAGGAAAAAAAAGACAGATTTTTGAAAAATTTCAAAATATGTCAGATATTGTCCAAATTATTTTTCATTTCATCGTCTAGACATGTGAAATGCATGAACTATGGGAAAAAAATTGAAAAAAAAAAAAATTCTGATCTTTTTTTCATACTTTTCAGATTTTCTATGGGTTTTACATGGGTCAGGGAAAAAAGACAGATTTTGAAAAATTTCAAAAATATGTCAGATATTGTCCAAATAATTTTTAATTCACGCCTAGACAAGTGAAATGCATGAACTATGGCAAAAAAATTGAAAAAAATTGGTCTGATTTTTTTGTTACTTTTTCAATTTTTTCTTAGTTTTCAGCGGGGTCAGGATGAGAGACAGATTTTTTTAACAAATTTAAAAAAATCTGTCAAATATTGTCCAAATTATTTTTTATTTCCGTCTAGACATGTGAAATGCATGAACTATGGCAAAAAAAGTGAAAAAAATTGGTCTGATTTTTTAAGACTTTTCAGATTTTCTTAGTTTTCACATAAGGTCCGGGGTCAGGAAAAAAGACAGATTTTTGACAAATTTAAAATCTGTCAGATATTGTCCAAATAATTTTTATTTCACGCCTAGACATGTGAAATGCATGAACTATGGGAAAAAAAAGAAAAAAAAAATTGGTCTGATTTTTTAGTACTTTTCAGATTTTCTTAATTTTCACAGGTCGGGGTCAGGAAAAAGACAGATTTTTTGAAAAATTTCAAAATATGTCAGATATTGTCCAAATTATTTTTTAATTAGACACGTCTAGACATGTTAAATGCATGAACTATAGGTTTTACATAAGGTCAGGAAAAAAAAAAAATTTCCAAAAATGTCAGGTCCTAATTTTTTTGGTACATTTTAAAAAAAGAAAAAAAATTTTCTTTTTTTTTCAGTTTTCACATAAGGTCGGGGTCAGGGAAAAAAAAAGACAGATTTTTACAAATTTCTAAATCTGTCAGATATTGTCCAAATTATTTTTTATTCCATTCCTAGACATGTGGAATGCATGAACTGGCAAAAAAAGTGGGTAAAAAAAAATTGGTCTGATTTAAGTACTTTTCAGATTTTTCGTGGATTTTTCATAAGGTTCAGGAAAAGACAGATTTTTGACAAATTTCAAAATCTGTCAAATCAGATCCAAAGTAAAAGACAGATGTTTGATGAAATTTAAAAAAATTGGTCAGATTAATGTCATATTTTCAAATAATTTTTATTTCAGGCAGATTTTTAGACATGTAAAATCTGCAGATAATGAACATTTTTTTATTTCCGGGAAAAATGTGGAAAAAAATTGAAAAAAAATTGTCTGATTTTTTCAGACTTTTCAGATTTTCTTAGTTTTTCACATAAGGTCCGGGGTCTTGAAAATAGACAGATTTTTGACAAATTTCAAAATATGTCAGATATTGTCCAAATTATTTTTTAATTCCGCCTAGACATGTTTAAATGCATGAACTATGGCAAAAAAAAAGGATGAAAAAAAAAATTGGTCTGATTTTTTCGCACTTTTCAGATTTTCTTAGTTTTCACATAAGGATGGGGAGGAAAAAAGATTTTTTTAACAAATTTAAAATCTGTTAGATATTGTCCAAATTATTTTTATTTCGCGCCTAGACATGTGGAATGCATGAACTATGGCAAAAAAGTGAAAAAAATTGGTCTGATTTTTTCAGACTTTTCAGATTTTCTTAGTTTTCACATAAGGTCGGGGTCAGGAAAAAAGACAGATTTTTGACAAATTTAAAATCTGTCAGATATTGTCCAAATTATTTTTTTAATTTCCGTCTAGACATGTGGAAATGCATGAACTATGGGGAAAAAAAGTGAAAAAAAAAATGGTCTGATTTTTTTTGCTTTTTTTCAGATTTTCTTAGTTTTCACATAAGGTCGGGGTCAGGAAAAAGACAGATTTTTGACAAATTTAAAATATGTCAGATATTGTCCAAATTATTTTTTAATTCACGTCTAGACATGTGGAAATGCATGAACTATGGCAAAAAAAAGTGAAAAAAAATCTGTCTGATTTTTTTTCAGACTTTTTCAGATTTTTCTTAGTTTTTTTTCACATAGGTCCGGGGTCAGGAAAAAAAAAGACAGATTTTTGACAAATTTTCAAAATCTGTCAAATATTGTCCAAATTATTTTTTTAATTCACGATCTAGACATGTTGAAATGCATGAACTATGGCAAAAAAAGTGAAAAAAAATTGGTCTGATTTTTTTTAAATTACTTTTCAGATTTTCTTAGTTTTCACATAAGGTCGAGGGGTCAGGAAAAAAAAGACAGATTTTGACAAATTTAAAATCTGTCAGATAATGTCCAAATTATTTTTTTATTTCACGCCTAGACATGTTAAATGCATGAACTATGGCAAAAAAAAGTGAAAAAAATTGTCTGATTTTTTTTTCGTGCTTTTCAGATTTTCTTAGTTTTTCACATAAGGTCCGGGGTCTTGAAAATAGACAGATTTTGACAAATTTCAAAAAATATGTCAGATATTGTCCAAATTATTTTTTAATTCACGTCTAGACATGTTAAATGCATGAACTATGGCAAAAAAAAGTGAAAAAAAAATTGGTCTGATTTTTTTCGATACTTTTCAGATTTTCTTAGTTTTCACATAAGGTCCAGGAGGAAAAAGACAGATTTTTAACAAATTTAAAAATCTGTCAGATATTGTCCAAATTTTTTTTTATTTCGCCTAGACATGTGGAATGCATGAACTATGGCAAAAAAAAAGTGAAAAAAAATTGGTCTGATTTTTTCAGACTTTTTCAGATTTTTCTTAGTTTTCACATAAGGTCCGGGGTCCGGAAAAAAAGACAGATTTTTGACAAATTTAAAAATCTGTCAAATGTTGTCCAAATTATTTTTTTAATTCCGTCTAGACATGTGAAATGCATGAACTATGGCAAAAAAGTGTGAAAAAAATTGTCTGATTTTTTTTGGTACTTTTCAGATTTTCTTAGTTTTCACATAAGGTCCGGGGTCTTGAAAATAGAGAGATTTTTGACAAATTTCAAAATATGTCAGATATTGTCCAAATTTTTTTTTTAATTCACGTCTAGACATGTGAAATGCATGAACTATGGCAAAAAAAAGTGAAAAAAATTGGTCTGATTTTTTCAAATTTCTTTTCAGATTTTCTTAGTTTTCACATGAAAGGTCTATGGGGATGAAAACAGACTTTATTTTTTTAACAAATTTGACAAAAAAAATCTGTCAAATATTGTCCAAATTATTTTTTTAATTCACGCCTAGACATGTTAAATGCATGAACTATGGCAAAAAAAGTGAAAAAAAAATTGGTTTGATTTTTTTAGGTACTTTTCAGATTTTCTTAGTTTTCACATAAGGTCCGGGTCAGGAAAAAAAGACAGATTTTGACAAATTTCAAAAAATATGTCAGATATTGTCCAAATTATTTTTTAATTCACGTCTAGACATGTTAAATGCATGAACTATGGCAAAAAAAAGTGAAAAAAAAAATTGGTCTGATTTTTTTAAGTACTTTTCAGATTTTTTCTTAGTTTTCACATAAGGTGGGAAAAAAAAAAGACAGATTTTTTGAAAAATTTCAAAATATGTCAGATATTGTCCAAATTATTTTTAATTCATATCTAGACATGTGAAATGCATGAACTATGGGAAAAAAAGTGAAAAAAAATTGGTCTGATTTTTTTTCAGACTTTTCAGATTTTCATAGTTTTTACATAGGTCATGAACAGGAGGAAAAAAGACAGATTTTTTAAAAAATTTAAAAATCTGTCAGATATTGTCCAAATTTTTTTAATTCACGTCTAGACAAGTGAAATGCATGAACTATGGCAAAAAAAAAGTGAAAAAAAAAAAAATTGGTCTTTTTTTACTTTTCAGATTTTCTTAGTTTTCACATAAGGTCCGGGGTCAGGAAAAAAGACAGATTTTTTTGACAAATTTAAAAATCTGTCAAATATTGTCCAAATTATTTTTAATTCACGTCTAGACATGTTAAATGCATGAACTATAATAAAAAAAAAGTGAAAAAAAATTGGTCTGATTTTTTTTACTTTTCAGATTTTCTTAGTTTTCACATAAGGTCGGGGTCAGGGAAAAAGACAGATTTTTGACAAATTTCAAAAATCTGTCAGATATTGTCCAAATTATTTTTTTAATTCACTTCTAGACATGTGAAATGCATGAACTATGGTTAAAAAAATGAAAAAAAAAAAATTGGTCTGATTTTTTGTTACTTTTCAGATTTTCTTAGTTTTCACATAAAGGTCAGGATCTTGAAAAGAGACAGATTTTTTAACAAATTTAAAAAATCTGTCAGATATTGTCCAAATTATTTTTTAATTCACGTCTAGACATGTGAAATGCATGAACTATGGCAAAAAAAAAGTGAAAAAAAAAAATTGGTCTGATTTTTTTAGGTACTTTTTCAGATTTTCTTAGTTTTCACATAAGGTCCAGGATGAAGACAGATTTTTTTGACAAATTTAAAAATCTGTTAGATATTGTCCAAATTATTTTTAATTCACGCCTAGACATGTGAAATGCATGAACTATGGAATAAAAAAAAAGTGAAAAAAATTGGTCTGATTTTTTTCTTTTTTTTTTTTTTCAGATTTTCTTAGTTTTCACATAAGGTCCGGGGTCAGGAAAAAAGACAGATTTTTGACAAATTTCAAAATATGTCAGATATTGTCCAAATTATTTTTTTAATTCATTTCCGTCTAGACAAGTGAAATGCATGAACTATGGCAAAAAAAGTGAAAAAAAATTGGTCTGATTTTTTAAGACTTTTCAGATTTTCTTAGTTTTCATAAGGTCAGGATGAGAAAGACAGATTTTTTAACAAATTTAAAAATCTGTTAGATATTGTCCAAATTTTTTTTTATTTCACTTCTAGACATGTGAAATGCATGAACTATGGGAAAAAAGTGAAAAAAAATTGGTCTGATTTTTTTCGTACTTTTCAGATTTTCTTAGTTTTCACATAAAGGTCCAGGAAAAAAAAAGACAGATTTTTGCGACAAATTAAAAAATATGTCAGATATTGTCCAAATTATTTTTAATTCACGCCTAGACATGTTAAATGCATGAACTATGGCAAAAAAAAGTGAAAAAAAAAATTGGTCTGATTTTTTTCAGTACTTTTCCAGATTTTCTTAGTTTTCACATAAGGTCCAGGGGTCAGGAAAAAGACAGATTTTTGACAAATTTAAAAAATCTGTCAGATATTGTCCAAATTATTTTTATTTCACGTCTAGACAAGTGAAATGCATGAACTATATAAAAAAAAAAAAAAAAAATTGGTCTGATTTTTTCAGACTTTTCAGATTTTCTTAGTTTTCACATAAGGTCGGGGTCAGGAAAAAAAAGACAGATTTTTGACAAATTTCAAAATATGTCAGATATTGTCCAAATTATTTTTTTATTTCATATCTAGACATGTGAAATGCATGAACTATGGCAAAAAAAAAGTGAAAAAAAAATTGGTCTTTTTTTTTCAGTAGACTTTTCAGATTTTTTTAGTTTTCACATAAGGTCAGGTCAGGAAAAAAGACAGATTTTTGACAAATTTCAAAATCTGTCAAATATTGTCCAAATTATTTTTTATTTCACGTCTAGACATGTGAAATGCATGAACTATGGGAAAAAAAGTGAAAAAAAATTGGTCTGATTTTTTCAGACTTTTCAGATTTTCTTAGTTTTCACATAAGGTCCAGAGGGTCAGGAAAAAAGACAGATTTTTTGACAAATTTCAAAAATCTGTCAGATATTGTCCAAATTATTTTTTAATTCACGTCTAGACATGTGAAATGCATGAACTATGGCAAAAAAAATTGAAAAAAAAATTGGTCTGATTTTTCAGTACTTTTCAGATTTTTTCTTAGTTTTCATAAGGTCGGGTCAGGAGGAGAAAAAAGACAGATTTTTGACAAATTTTAAAAAAATCTGTTAGATATTGTATCCCAAAGTATTTTTTATTTCACATCTAGACATGTGGAATGCATGAACTATGTACAAAAAAAGTGCAAAAAAAAAAAATTGGTCTGATTTTTTTCAGTACTTTTCAGATTTTTCTTAGTTTTCACATAAGGTCAGGGTCAGGAAAAAAAAGACAGATTTTTGACAAATTTAAAAATCTGTCAGATATTGTCCAAATTATTTTTTTATTTCACGCCTAGACATGTGAAATGCATGAACTATAAAAAAAAAAGTGAAAAAAAAAAAATTGTCTGATTTTTTTCGTGACTTTTCAGATTTTCTTAGTTTTCACATAGGGTCGGGATGAGAGACAGATTTTTTTGACAAATTTCAAAATCTGTCAGATATTGTCCAAATTTTTTTTATTTCACATCTAGACATGTGAAATGCATGAACTATAACAAAAAAAAAGTGAAAAAAATTGGTCTGATTTTTTTTTACTTTTCAGATTTTCTTAGTTTTCACATAAGGTCCGGGGTCTTGAAAAAAATAGACAGATTTTTTGACAAATTTCAAAATCTGTCAGATATTGTCCAAATTATTTTTTATTTCATATCTAGACATGTTAAATGCATGAACTATGGCAAAAAAAAAGTGAAAAAAAATTGGTCTGATTTTTTTTAGACTTTTTTCAGATTTTCTTAGTTTTCACATAAGGTAGGGTCAGGAAAAAAAGACAGATTTTTTTACAAATTTCAAAATATGTCAGATATTGTCCAAATTATTTTTTAATTCACGCCTAGACATGTGAAATGCATGAACTATGCAAAAAAAAGTGAAAAAAAATTGGTCTGATTTTTTTTACTTTTCAGATTTTTCTTAGTTTTCACATAAGGTCAGGGTCAGGAAAAAAGACAGATTTTTTGACAAATTTCAAAATCTGTCAAATGTTGTCCAAATTATTTTTTAATTCACATCTAGACATGTGAAATGCATGAACTATGGCAAAAAAAAAAAAAAAAAAAATTGGTCTGATTTTTTTCAGACTTTTCAGATTTTTCTTAGTTTTCACATAAGGTCCAGGGGGTCAGGAAAAAAAGACAGATTTTTGACAAATTTCAAAATATGTCAGATATTGTCCAAATTATTTTTAATTCATGTCTAGACATGTGAAATGCATGAACTATGGCAAAAAAGTGAAAAAAAAATTGGTCTGATTTTTGTACTTTTCAGATTTTCTTAGTTTTCACATAAGGTCTGGGATCAGGAAAAAGACAGATTTTTAACAAATTTAAAAATCTGTCAGATATTGTCCAAATTATTTTTTAATTCGCGTCTAGACATGTGAAATGCATGAACTATGGAAAAAAGTGAAAAAAAAAATTGGTCTGATTTTTTTTTTAAGGTACTTTTCAGATTTTCTTAGTTTTCACATAAGGTCCGGGGTCAGGAAAAAAGACAGATTTTTGACAAATTTCAAAATCTGTCAAATATTGTCCAAATTATTTTTTAATTCACGTCTAGACATGTTAAATGCATGAACTATGCAAAAAAAAAAAAAAAAAAAAAAATTGGTCTGATTTTTTTTAAGACTTTTCAGATTTTCTTAGTTTTCACATAAGGTCGGGGTCAGGAAAAAGACAGATTTTTTGACAAATTTAAAAATCTGTCAGATATTATCCAAATTATTTTTAATTCACGTCTAGACAAGTGAAATGCATGAACTATGGCAAAAAAGTGAAAAAAAAATTGGTCTGATTTTTTTTCATTACTTTTCAGATTTTCTTAGTTTTCATAAGGTCCGGGGTCAGGAAAAGAGACAGATTTTTAACAAATTTAAAATCTGTTAGATATTGTCCAAATTATTTTTTTTATTTCCGTCTAGACATGTGGAATGCATGAACTATGGCAAAAAAGTGAAAAAAAATTGGTCTGATTTTTTTTTTAGTACTTTTCAGATTTTCTTTACATAAGGTCGGGGTCAGGAAAAAAGACAGATTTTTTTGACAAATTTAAAAAATCTGTCAGATATTGTCCAAATTATTTTTAATTAATTCGCCTAGACATGTTAAAATGCATGAACTATGGCAAAAAAAGTGAAAAAAAAAAATTGGTCTGATTTTTTTTCAGTACTTTTCAGATTTTCTTAGTTTTCACATAAGGTCCGGGGATGAAAGACAGATTTTTGACAAATTTAAAAATCTGTTCCAGATATTGTCCAAATTATTTTTTATTTCACGCCTAGACATGTGAAATGCATGAACTATGGAAAAAAAGTGAAAAAAATTGGTCTGATTTTTTAAGTACTTTTCAGATTTTCTTAGTTTTCACATAAGGTCCGGGGTCAGGAAAAAAGACAGATTTTTGACAAATTTAAAAATCTGTCAAATATTGTCCAAATTATTTTTTAATTCACGTCTAGACATGTTAAATGCATGAACTATGGCAAAAAAAGTGAAAAAAAATTGGTCTGATTTTTTTCGTACTTTTCAGATTTTCTTAGTTTTCGCGGTCAGGATGAGAGACAGATTTTTTTAACAAATTTAAAAATCTGTTAGATATTGTCCAAATTATTTTTTATTTCACGTCTAGACATGTGAAATGCATGAACTATGGCAAAAAAGTGAAAAAAAAAAATTGGTCTGATTTTTAAAGGACTTTTCAGATTTTCTTAGTTTTCACATAAGGTCAGGGTCAGGAAAAAAAGACAGATTTTGACAAATTTAAAAATCTGTCAGATATTGTCCAAATTATTTTTTAATTCACGTCTAGACAAGTGAAATGCATGAACTATGGCAAAAAAAAAGTGAAAAAAAAAAAAATTGGTCTGATTTTTTTTCAGACTTTTCAGATTTTCTTAGTTTTCACATAAGGTCCGGGGTCAGGAAAAAGAGATTTTTGACAAATTTCAAAAATATGTCATTGTCCAAATTATTTTTTTATTTCCGCCTAGACATGTGAAATGCATGAACTATGGAAAAAAAAAATTGAAAAAAAAAAATTGGTCTGATTTTTTTTAACTTTTCTCATTTTTTTAGTTTTCACATAAGGTCGGGTCAGGAAAAAAAGACAGATTTTTGACAAATTTCAAAATATGTCAGATATTGTCCAAATTATTTTTTTAATTCACGTCTAGACAAGTGAAATGCATGAACTATGCAAAAAAAGTGAAAAAAAAAATCTGTCTGATTTTTTTTTTAAATTACTTTTCAGATTTTCTTAGTTTTCACATAAGGTCAGGTCAAAAAAAGACAGATTTTTTGACAAATTTCAAAATATGTCAGATATTGTCCAAATTATTTTTTAATTCACGTCTAGACATGTGAAATGCATGAACTATGGGAAAAAAAAAAAAAAAATTGGTCTGATTTTTTTCAGACTTTTCAGATTTTCTTAGTTTTCACATAAGGTCGGGGAAAAAAAGACAGATTTTTGACAAATTTCAAAAAATCTGTCAAATATTGTCCAAATAATTTTTTAATTCCGCGTCTAGACATGTGAAATGCATGAACTATGGCAAAAAAAAATTAGAAAAAAAAATTGGTCTGATTTTTTTTACTTTTCAGATTTTCTTAGTTTTCATATAAGGTCAGGGTCAGGAAAAAAGATTTTTTTTGACAAATTTCAAAATCTGTCAAATATTGTCCAAATTATTTTTTATTTCACGTCTAGACATGTGAAATGCATGAACTATGGAAAAAAAGTGAAAAAAATTGGTCTGATTTTTTTCAGACTTTTCAGATTTTCTTAGTTTTTCATGGGTCGGGGTCAGGATGAGAGACAGATTTTTAACAAATTTAAAAATCTGTCAGATATTCCAAATTATTTTTTTAATTCACGTCTAGACATGTGAAATGCATGAACTATGGGAAAAAAGTGAAAAAAAATTGGTCTGTTTTTTTTTCACTTTTCAGATTTTCTTAGTTTTCACATAAGGTCTGGGGTCAAAAAAAGACAGATTTTTGAAAAAATTTAAAAATATGTCAAATATTGTCCAAATTATTTTTAATTCACGCCTAGACATGTTAAATGCATGAACTATGGGAAAAAAAAAAGTGAAAAAAAAATTGGTCTGATTTTTTTTCGGTACTTTTCAGATTTTCTTAGTTTTCACATAAGGTCGGGGTCAGGAAAAAAGACAGATTTTTTTGACAAATTTCTAAATCTGTCAGATATTGTCCAAATTATTTTTTAATTCACGTCTAGACAAGTGAAATGCATGAACTATGGGAAAAAGTGAAAAAAATTGGTCTGATTTTTTTTAAGAGACTTTTCAGATTTTCTTAATTTTCACATAAGGTCCGAGGTCTTGAAAAAGACAGATTTTTTGAAAATTTCAAAATCTGTCAAATATTGTCCAAATTATTTTTTAATTTCACGCCTAGACATGTTAAATGCATGAACTATGGCAAAAAAAATTGAAAAAAAAATTGGTCTGATTTTTTTTCGTACTTTTCATATTTTTTTAGTTTTCACATAAGGTCGGGAGGAAAGACAGATTTTTGACAAATTTCAAAATATGTTAGATATTGTCCAAATTATTTTTTATTTCACGCCTAGACATGTGGAAATGCATGAACTATGGCAAAAAAAAGTGAAAAAAAATTGGTCTGATTTTTTTTAGGTACTTTTCAGATTTTTTTAGTTTTCACATAAGGTCTGAGGGGTCAGGAAAAAGACAGATTTTTTTAACAAATTTAAAATCTGTCAGATATTGTCCAAATTATTTTTTAATTCACGCGTCTAGACATGTGAAATGCATGAACTATGGGAAAAAAAGAAAAAAAAAATTGGTCTGATTTTTTTTAGGTACTTTTCAGATTTTCTTAGTTTTCACATAAGGTCGGGGTCAGGAAAAAAGACAGATTTTTGACAAATTTCAAAATCTGTCAAATATTGTCCAAATTATTTTTTTTATTTCACGCCTAGACATGGAAATGCATGAACTATGGCAAAAAAAAGAAAAAAAAATTGGTCTGATTTTTTTCATTACTTTTCAGATTTTCTTAGTTTTCATAAGGTCAGGGGATGAAAAGAGACAGATTTTTTGACAAATTTAAAAATCTGTCAAATATTGTCCAAATTATTTTTAATTCACGCCTAGACAAGGGAAATGCATGAACTATGCAAAAAAAGTGAAAAAAAAATCTGTCTGATTTTTTCAGACTTTTCAGATTTTCTTAGTTTTCACATAAGGTCCGGGGTCAGGAAAAGAGACAGATTTTTGACAAATTTCAAAATATGTCATTGTCCAAATTATTTTTTTTATTTCACGCCTAGACATGTGAAATGCATGAACTATGGTGAAAAAAATTGAAAAAAAATTGGTCTGATTTTTTCATTACTTTTCATTTTTTTAGTTTTCACATAAGGTCGAGGGTCAGGAAAAAGACAGATTTTGACAAATTTCAAAAATCTGTCAAATATTGTCCAAATAAATTTTTAATTCACGCCTAGACATGTGAAATGCATGAACTATGGAAAAAAGTGAAAAAAAAATTGGTCTGATTTTTTCAGACTTTTCAGATTTTCTTAGTTTTCATATAAGGTCCTGGTCAGGAAAAGACAGATTTTTGACAAATTTCAAAAATCTGTCAAATATTGTCCAAATT
>NW_025962133.1:792066-807979 GCF_017589495.1 Alosa alosa | reverse complement strand
ATTCACGCCTAGACATGTGAAATGCATGAACTATGGCAAAAAAAAGTGAAAAAAAATTGGTCTGATTTTTTTCGCACTTTTCAGATTTTCTTAGTTTTCACATAAGGTCCGGGTCAGGAAAAAAAGACAGATTTTTTGACAAATTTCAAAAAATCTGTCAAAAATTGTCCAAATTATTTTTTAATTCACGCCTAGACATGTGAAATGCATGAACTATGGCAAAAAAAAAAAAAAATTGGTCTGATTTTTTTCAGACTTTTCAGATTTTCTTAGTTTTCACATAAGGTCCGGGTCAGGAAAAAAGACAGATTTTGACAAATTTCAAAATCTGTCAACTATTGTCCAAATTATTTTTAATTCACGCCTAGACATGTGAAATGCATGAACTATGGCAAAAAAGTGAAAAAAATTGGTCTGATTTTTTTTCAGACTTTTCAGATTTTCTTAGTTTTCACATAAGGTCCGGGGTCAGGAAAAAGACAGATTTTTTGACAAATTTCAAAATCTGTCAAAAATTGTCCAAATTATTTTTTAATTCACGCCTAGACATGTGAAATGCATGAACTATGGGAAAAAAAGTGAAAAAAAAAAAAATTGGTCTGATTTTTTTCGACTTTTCAGATTTTCTTAGTTTTCACATAAGGTCCGGGGTCAAAAAGACAGATTTTTGACAAATTTCAAAATCTGTCAAATATTGTCCAAATTATTTTTTATTCACGCCTAGACATGTGAAATGCATGAACTATGGCAAAAAAAAGAAAAAAAAATTGGTCTGATTTTTTTTCAGACTTTTCAGATTTTCTTAGTTTTCACATAAGGTCCGGGGTGAGAGACAGATTTTTGACAAATTTCAAAATCTGTCAAAAATTGTCCAAATTATTTTTTAATTCACGTCTAGACATGTGAAATGCATGAACTATGGCAAAAAAAGTGAAAAAAAATTGGTCTGATTTTTTTCGTACTTTTCAGATTTTCTTAGTTTTCACGTAAGGTCAGGAAAAAAAAGACAGATTTTTGACAAATTTCAAAATATGTCAGATATTGTCCAAATTATTTTTTATTCACGCCTAGACATGTGAAATGCATGAACTATGGGAAAAAAAAGTGAAAAAAAAATGGTCTGATTTTTTTTTCAGATTCTTTTCAGATTTTCTTAGTTTTCACATAAGGTCCGGGTCAGAAAAAAGACAGATTTTTGACAAATTTCAAAATCTGTCAACTATTGTCCAAATTATTTTTAATTCACGCCTAGACATGTGAAATGCATGAACTATGGCAAAAAAAAGTGAAAAAAAAAATTGGTCTGATTTTTTTTTTCGTACTTTTCAGATTTTCTTAGTTTTCACATAAGGTCAGGGTCAGAAAAAAAAGACAGATTTTTGACAAATTTCAAAATCTGTCAAAATTGTCCAAATTATTTTTTATTCACGCCTAGACATGTGAAATGCATGAACTATGGCAAAAAAAAGTGAAAAAAATTGGTCTGATTTTTTTTTTTCACTTTTCAGATTTTCTTAGTTTTCACATAAGGTCCGGGTCAGGAAAAAGACAGATTTTTTGACAAATTTCAAAATCTGTCAAAAATTGTCCAAATTATTTTTTTTAATTCACGTCTAGACATGTGAAATGCATGAACTATGGCAAAAAAAGTGAAAAAAAATTGGTCTGATTTTTTTCGTACTTTTCAGATTTTCTTAGTTTTCACGTAAGGTCAGGAAAAAAGACAGATTTTTGACAAATTTCAAAATATGTCAGATATTGTCCAAATTATTTTTTAATTCACGTCTAGACATGTGAAATGCATGAACTATGGCAAAAAAAGTGAAAAAAAATTGGTCTGATTTTTTTCGTACTTTTCAGATTTTCTTAGTTTTCACATAAGGTCCGGGGGGTCAGGAAAAAAGACAGATTTTTGACATATTTCAAAATCTGTCAAAAATTGTCCAAATTATTTTTTAATTCACGTCTAGACATGTGAAATGCATGAACTATGGCAAAAAAAGTGAAAAAAAATTGGTCTGATTTTTTTTGTACTTTTCAGATTTTCTTAGTTTTCACAAATGGTCCGGGGTCAGGAAAAAAGACAGATTTTGACAAATTTCAAAATCTGTCAAAATTGTCCAAATTATTTTTTTAATTCACGCCTAGACATGTGAAATGCATGAACTATGGCAAAAAAAGTGAAAAAAAAATTGGTCTGATTTTTTTTTTCAGACTTTTCAGATTTTCTTAGTTTTCACATAAGGTCCGGGTCAGAAAAGACAGATTTTGACAAATTTCAAAAATCTGTCAAAAATTGTCCAAATTATTTTTTAATTCACGCCTAGACATGTGAAATGCATGAACTATGGCAAAAAAAAGAAAAAAAATTGGTCTGATTTTTTTCAGACTTTTCAGATTTTCTTAGTTTTCACATAAGGTCAGGGGTCAAAAAAAGACAGATTTTTGACAAATTTCAAAATATGTCAAATATTGTCCAAATTATTTTTTTTATTCACGCCTAGACATGTGAAATGCATGAACTATGGCAAAAAAAGTGAAAAAAAATTGGTCTGATTTTTTTCAGACTTTTCAGATTTTCTTAGTTTTCACATAAGGTCAGGGTCAGAAAAAGACAGATTTTTGACAAATTTCAAAATATGTCAAAAATTGTCCAAATTATTTTTTTAATTCACGCCTAGACATGTGAAATGCATGAACTATGGGAAAAAAAGTGAAAAAAAATTGGTCTGATTTTTTTTCAGACTTTTCAGATTTTCTTAGTTTTCACATAAGGTCCGGGGTCAGAAAAAAAGACAGATTTTTGACAAATTTCAAAATCTGTCAACTATTGTCCAAAGTATTTTTTAATTCACGTCTAGACAAGTGAAATGCATGAACTATGGCAAAAAAAAGTGAAAAAAAATGGTCTGATTTTTTTTGTACTTTTCAGATTTTCTTAGTTTTCACATAAGGTCCGGGAGGATGAGAGACAGATTTTGACAAATTTCAAAATCTGTCAAAAATTGTCCAAATTATTTTTTAATTCACGCCTAGACATGTGAAATTCATGAACTATGGCAAAAAAAAAAAAAATTGGTCTGATTTTTTTCATTTTCAGATTTTCTTAGTTTTCACATAAGGTCCGGGTCAGGAAAAAGACAGATTTTTGACATGTTTCAAAATCTGTCAAAAATTGTCCAAATTATTTTTAATTCACGCCTAGACATGTTAAATGCATGAACTATGGCAAAAAAGTGAAAAAAATTGGTCTGATTTTTTTTCAGACTTTTCAGATTTTCTTAGTTTTCACATAAGGTCCGGGTCAGGAAAAAGACAGATTTTTGACAAATTTCAAAATATGTCAGATATTGTCCAAATTATTTTTAATTCACGCCTAGACATGTGAAATGCATGAACTATGGCAAAAAAAAAAAAAAAATTGGTCTGATTTTTTTTTTCGTTTTTCAGATTTTCTTAGTTTTCACATAAGGTCCGGGTCAGAAAAAAAGACAGATTTTTGACATATTTCAAAATATGTCAAAAATTGTCCAAATTATTTTTTAATTCACGTCTAGACATGTGAAATGCATGAACTATGGGAAAAAAAGTGAAAAAAAATTGGTCTGATTTTTTTCGTACTTTTCAGATTTTCTTAGTTTTCACATAAGGTCCGGGGTCAGAAAAAAAAGACAGATTTTTGACAAATTTCAAAATCTGTCAAAAATTGTCCAAATTATTTTTTAATTCACGTCTAGACATGTGAAATTCATGAACTATGGCAAAAAAAAGTGAAAAAAATTGGTCTGATTTTTTTTCAGACTTTTTCAGATTTTCTTAGTTTTCACATAAGGTCCGGGGTGAAGACAGATTTTTGACAAATTTCAAAATCTGTCAAAAATTGTCCAAATTATTTTTTAATTCACGCCTAGACATGTGAAATGCATGAACTATGGCAAAAAAAGTGAAAAAAAAATTGGTCTGATTTTTTTCAGACTTTTCAGATTTTCTTAGTTTTCACATAAGGTCCGGGTCAGAAAAAAAGACAGATTTTTGACAAATTTCAAAATCTGTCAAAAATTGTCCAAATTATTTTTTTATTCACGCCTAGACATGTGAAATGCATGAACTATGGCAAAAAAAAGTGAAAAAAAATTGGTCTGATTTTTTTTCAGACTTTTCAGATTTTCTTAGTTTTCACATAAGGTCAGGGGTCAGGAAAAGACAGATTTTGACAAATTTCAAAATATGTCAAATATTGTCCAAATTATTTTTAATTCACGCCTAGACATGTGAAATGCATGAACTATGGCAAAAAAAAAAAAAAAAATTGGTCTGATTTTTTTCGTGACTTTTCAGATTTTCTTAGTTTTCACATAAGGTCCGGGGTCAAAAAGACAGATTTTTGACAAATTTCAAAATCTGTCAAAAATTGTCCAAATTATTTTTAATTCACGCCTAGACATGTTAAATGCATGAACTATGGCAAAAAAAGTGAAAAAAAAATTGGTCTGATTTTTTTCGTACTTTTCAGATTTTCTTAGTTTTCACGTAAGGTCAGGAAAAAAGACAGATTTTTGACAAATTTCAAAATATGTCAGATATTGTCCAAATTATTTTTTAATTCACGTCTAGACATGTGAAATGCATGAACTATGGGAAAAAAAGTGAAAAAAAAATTGGTCTGATTTTTTTCGTACTTTTCAGATTTTCTTAGTTTTCACATAAGGTCCGGGTCAGGAAAAAAGACAGATTTTTGACAAATTTCAAAATCTGTCAAAAATTGTCCAAATTATTTTTTAATTCACGTCTAGACATGTGAAATGCATGAACTATGGCAAAAAAAGTGAAAAAAAATTGGTCTGATTTTTTTTTTCAGACTTTTCAGATTTTCTTAGTTTTCACATAAGGTCAGGAAAAAAAACAGATTTTTTTGACAAATTTCAAAATATGTCAGATATTGTCCAAATTATTTTTTTATTCACGCCTAGACATGTGAAATGCATGAACTATGGCAAAAAAAGAAAAAAAAATTGGTCTGATTTTTTTTTTTCGACTTTTCAGATTTTCTTAGTTTTCACATAAGGTCCGGGTCAGGAAAAAAAGACAGATTTTTGACAAATTTCAAAATCTGTCAAAATTGTCCAAATTATTTTTTAATTCACGCCTAGACATGTGAAATGCATGAACTATGGCAAAAAAAGTGAAAAAAAATTGGTCTGATTTTTTTCGTACTTTTCAGATTTTCTTAGTTTTCACATAAGGTTCGGGGTCAGAAAAAAAAAGACAGATTTTTGACAAATTTCAAAATCTGTCAACTATTGTCCAAAGTATTTTTTAATTCACGTCTAGACAAGTGAAATGCATGAACTATGGCAAAAAAAAAGTGAAAAAAAAATTGGTCTGATTTTTTTTTCAGACTTTTCAGATTTTCTTAGTTTTCACATAAGGTCCGGGTGAGACAAAAAAGACAGATTTTGACAAATTTCAAAATCTGTCAAAAATTGTCCAAATTATTTTTTAATTCACGCCTAGACATGTGAAATGCATGAACTATGGCAAAAAAAAGTGAAAAAAAATTGGTCTGATTTTTTTCGTACTTTTCAGATTTTCTTAGTTTTCACATAAGGTCCGGGGTCAGGAAAAAAGACAGATTTTTGACAAATTTCAAAATCTGTCAAAAATTGTCCAAATTATTTTTTAATTCACGTCTAGACATGTGAAATGCATGAACTATGGCAAAAAAAGTGAAAAAAAAATTGGTCTGATTTTTTTCGTACTTTTCAGATTTTCTTAGTTTTCACATAAGGTCAGGAAAAAAGACAGATTTTTGACAAATTTCAAAATATGTCAGATATTGTCCAAATTATTTTTTTATTCACGTCTAGACATGTGAAATGCATGAACTATGGCAACAAAAGTGAAAAAAAAAAAATTGGTCTGATTTTTTTTCAGACTTTTCAGATTTTCTTAGTTTTCACATAAGGTCCGGGTCAGGAAAAAGACAGATTTTGACAAATTTCAAAAATCTGTCAAAAATTGTCCAAATTATTTTTTAATTCACGCCTAGACATGTGAAATGCATGAACTATGGGGAAAAAAAGTGAAAAAAATTGGTCTGATTTTTTTTCAGACTTTTCAGATTTTCTTAGTTTTCACATAAGGTCCGGGTCAGAAAAAAAGACAGATTTTTGACAAATTTCAAAATCTGTCAACTATTGTCCAAATTATTTTTTTTATTCACGCCTAGACATGTGAAATGCATGAACTATGGCAAAAAAAGTGAAAAAAAAAATTGGTCTGATTTTTTTCGTAGACTTTTCAGATTTTCTTAGTTTTCACATAAGGTCCGGGTCAGGAAAAAGACAGATTTTTGACAAATTTCAAAATCTGTCAAAAATTGTCCAAATTATTTTTAATTCACGCCTAGACATGTGAAATGCATGAACTATGGCAAAAAGTGAAAAAAAAATTGGTCTGATTTTTTTCAGACTTTTCAGATTTTCTTAGTTTTCACATAAGGTCCGGGGTCAGAAAAAAGACAGATTTTGACAAATTTCAAAATCTGTCAAAAATTGTCCAAATTATTTTTAATTCACGCCTAGACATGTGAAATGCATGAACTATGGGGAAAAAAGTGAAAAAAAATTGGTCTGATTTTTTTCAGACTTTTCAGATTTTCTTAGTTTTCACATAAGGTCAGGAAAAAGACAGATTTTTGACAAATTTCAAAATATGTCAAATATTGTCCAAATTATTTTTTAATTCACGCCTAGACATGTGAAATGCATGAACTATGGCAAAAAAAGTGAAAAAAAAATTGGTCTGATTTTTTTTCAGACTTTTCAGATTTTCTTAGTTTTCACATAAGGTCCGGGGTCAGAAAAAAAGACAGATTTTGACAAATTTCAAAATCTGTCAAAATATTGTCCAAATTATTTTTAATTCACGCCTAGACATGTGAAATGCATGAACTATGGCAAAAAAAAGTGAAAAAAAATTGGTCTGATTTTTTTCAGACTTTTCAGATTTTCTTAGTTTTCACATAAGGTCAGGGGTCAGAAAAAGACAGATTTTGACAAATTTCAAAATCTGTCAAAAATTGTCCAAATTATTTTTTTAATTCACGCCTAGACATGTGAAATGCATGAACTATGGCAAAAAAAAGTGAAAAAAAATTGGTCTGATTTTTTTTCAGACTTTTCAGATTTTCTTAGTTTTCACATAAGGTCCGGGGTCAGGAAAAAAAGACAGATTTTTGACAAATTTCAAAATATGTCAACTATTGTCCAAATTATTTTTTTATTCACGCCTAGACATGTGAAATGCATGAACTATGGGGAAAAAAAGTGAAAAAAAAATTGGTCTGATTTTTTTTCGTACTTTTCAGATTTTCTTAGTTTTCACATAAGGTCAGGGGTGAGAGAAAAAAGATTTTTGACAAATTTCAAAATCTGTCAAAAATTGTCCAAATTATTTTTAATTCACGCCTAGACATGTGAAATTCATGAACTATGGCAAAAAAGTGAAAAAAAAATTGGTCTGATTTTTTTCAGACTTTTCAGATTTTCTTAGTTTTCACATAAGGTCCGGGGTCAGAAAAAGACAGATTTTGACAAATTTCAAAATATGTCAAAAATTGTCCAAATTATTTTTAATTCACGCCTAGACATGTGAAATGCATGAACTATGGCAAAAAAAGTGAAAAAAAAATTGGTCTGATTTTTTTCGTACTTTTCAGATTTTCTTAGTTTTCACATAAGGTCCGGAAAAAAAAGACAGATTTTTGACAAATTTCAAAATATGTCAAATATTGTCCAAATTATTTTTTAATTCACGCCTAGACATGTGAAATGCATGAACTATGGCAAAAAAAAGTGAAAAAAAAAAATTGGTCTGATTTTTTTCAGACTTTTCAGATTTTCTTAGTTTTCACATAAGGTCCGGGTCAGAAAAAGACAGATTTTTGACAAATTTCAAAATCTGTCAAAAATTGTCCAAATTATTTTTTATTCACGCCTAGACATGTGAAATGCATGAACTATGGCAAAAAAAGTGAAAAAAATTGGTCTGATTTTTTTTTCAGACTTTTCAGATTTTCTTAGTTTTCACATAAGGTCCGGGTCAGGAAAAAGACAGATTTTTGACAAATTTCAAAATATGTCAAATATTGTCCAAATTATTTTTAATTCACGCCTAGACATGTGAAATGCATGAACTATGGCAAAAAAAAGTGAAAAAAAATTGGTCTGATTTTTTTTTTCAGACTTTTCAGATTTTCTTAGTTTTCACATAAGGTCCGGGTCAGGAAAAGACAGATTTTGACAAATTTCAAAATCTGTCAAAAATTGTCCAAATTATTTTTTAATTCACGCCTAGACATGTGAAATGCATGAACTATGGCAAAAAAGTGAAAAAAAAAAATTGGTCTGATTTTTTTTCAGACTTTTCAGATTTTCTTAGTTTTCACATAAGGTCCGGTCAGGAAAAAAGACAGATTTTTGACAAATTTCAAAATATGTCAGATATTGTCCAAATTATTTTTTAATTCACGCCTAGACATGTGAAATGCATGAACTATGGCAAAAAAAAGTGAAAAAAAAAATTGGTCTGATTTTTTTCAGACTTTTCAGATTTTCTTAGTTTTCACATAAGGTCCGGGTCAGGAAAAAAAAAAAGACAGATTTTGACAAATTTCAAAATCTGTCAACTATTGTCCAAATTATTTTTTAATTCACGCCTAGACATGTGAAATGCATGAACTATGGCAAAAAAAAAGTGAAAAAAAATTGGTCTGATTTTTTTTCATGACTTTTCAGATTTTCTTAGTTTTCACATAAGGTCCGGGGAGAAAAAAAGACAGATTTTTGACAAATTTCAAAATCTGTCAAAAATTGTCCAAATTATTTTTTAATTCACGCCTAGACATGTGAAATGCATGAACTATGGCAAAAAAAGTGAAAAAAAAAAATTGGTCTGATTTTTTTTCAGACTTTTCAGATTTTCTTAGTTTTCACATAAGGTCCGGTCAGGAAAAAGACAGATTTTTGACAAATTTCAAAATATGTCAGATATTGTCCAAATTATTTTTTATTCACGCCTAGACATGTGAAATGCATGAAATATGGGGAAAAAAAAAGTGAAAAAAAATTGGTCTGATTTTTTTTTTCAGACTTTTCAGATTTTCTTAGTTTTCACATAAGGTCCGGGTCAGAAAAAAAGACAGATTTTTGACAAATTTCAAAATCTGTCAAAAATTGTCCAAATTATTTTTAATTCACGCCTAGACATGTGAAATGCATGAACTATGGCAAAAAAAAAGTGAAAAAAAATTGGTCTGATTTTTTTTCAGACTTTTCAGATTTTCTTAGTTTTCACGTAAGGTCCGGAAAAAAGACAGATTTTTGACAAATTTCAAAATATGTCAAATATTGTCCAAATTATTTTTTAATTCACGCCTAGACATGTGAAATGCATGAACTATGGGGAAAAAAAGTGAAAAAAAAATTGGTCTGATTTTTTTTCAGACTTTTCAGATTTTCTTAGTTTTCACATAAGGTCCGGGGTCAGAAAAAAGACAGATTTTTGACAAATTTCAAAATCTGTCAAAAATTGTCCAAATTATTTTTTAATTCACGCCTAGACATGTGAAATGCATGAACTATGGCAAAAAAAAAAAAAAAAAAATTGGTCTGATTTTTTTTCAGACTTTTCAGATTTTCTTAGTTTTCACATAAGGTCCGGGTCAGGAAAAAGACAGATTTTTGACAAATTTCAAAATATGTCAGATATTGTCCAAATTATTTTTTAATTCACGCCTAGACATGTGAAATGCATGAACTATGGCAAAAAAAAAGTGAAAAAAATTGGTCTGATTTTTTTCAGACTTTTCAGATTTTCTTAGTTTTCACATAAGGTCCGGGGTCAGAAAAAAAGACAGATTTTTGACAAATTTCAAAATCTGTCAAAATTGTCCAAATTATTTTTTAATTCACGCCTAGACATGTGAAATGCATGAACTATGGCAAAAAAAAGTGAAAAAAAAATTGGTCTGATTTTTTTCAGACTTTTCAGATTTTCTTAGTTTTCACATAAGGTCAGGAAAAAGAAAAAGACAGATTTTTGACAAATTTCAAAATATGTCAAATATTGTCCAAATTATTTTTTAATTCACGCCTAGACATGTGAAATGCATGAACTATGGCAAAAAAGTGAAAAAAAATTGGTCTGATTTTTTTCAGACTTTTCAGATTTTCTTAGTTTTCACATAAGGTCCGGGGTCAGGAAAAAGACAGATTTTTGACAAATTTCAAAAATCTGTCAAAAATTGTCCAAATTATTTTTAATTCACGCCTAGACATGTGAAATGCATGAACTATGGCAAAAAAAAGTGAAAAAAAATTGGTCTGATTTTTTTCAGACTTTTCAGATTTTCTTAGTTTTCACATAAGGTCCGGGTCAGGAAAAAGACAGATTTTTGACAAATTTCAAAATATGTCAGATATTGTCCAAATTATTTTTTAATTCACGCCTAGACATGTGAAATGCATGAACTATGGGAAAAAAAGTGAAAAAAATTGGTCTGATTTTTTTTCAGACTTTTCAGATTTTCTTAGTTTTCACATAAGGTCCGGGGTCAGGAAAAAAAGACAGATTTTTGACAAATTTCAAAATCTGTCAACTATTGTCCAAATTATTTTTTAATTCACGCCTAGACAAGTGAAATGCATGAACTATGGCAAAAAAAAGTGAAAAAAATTGGTCTGATTTTTTTTTTCAGACTTTTCAGATTTTCTTAGTTTTCACATCAGGTCCGATGAGAGAAAGATTTTTGACAAATTTCAAAATCTGTCAAAAATTGTCCAAATTATTTTTTAATTCACGCCTAGACATGTGAAATTCATGAACTATGGCAAAAAGTGAAAAAAAAATTGGTCTGATTTTTTTTTCGGACTTTTCAGATTTTCTTAGTTTTCACATAAGGTCAGGAAAAAAGACAGATTTTGACAAATTTCAAAATATGTCAGATATTGTCCAAATTATTTTTTTTATTCACGCCTAGACATGTGAAATGCATGAAATATGGGAAAAAAGTGAAAAAAAATCTGATTTTTTTTTTTCAGACTTTTCAGATTTTCTTAGTTTTCACATAAGGTCCGGGGTCAGAAAAAGACAGATTTTTGACAAATTTCAAAATCTGTCAAAAATTGTCCAAATTATTTTTTAATTCACGCCTAGACATGTGAAATGCATGAACTATGGCAAAAAAAAAAGTGAAAAAAAATTGGTCTGATTTTTTTTTCAGACTTTTCAGATTTTCTTAGTTTTCACATAAGGTCCGGGGTCAGAAAAAAGACAGATTTTTGACAAATTTCAAAATCTGTCAAAAATTGTCCAAATTATTTTTTAATTCACGTCTAGACATGTGAAATGCATGAACTATGGCAAAAAAAGTGAAAAAAAATTGGTCTGATTTTTTTCGTACTTTTCAGATTTTCTTAGTTTTCACGGTCAGGATGAGAGACAGATTTTTGACAAATTTCAAAATCTGTCAAAATTGTCCAAATTATTTTTTAATTCACGCCTAGACATGTGAAATGCATGAACTATGGCAAAAAAGTGAAAAAAAATTGGTCTGATTTTTTTTCAGACTTTTCAGATTTTCTTAGTTTTCACATAAGGTCCGGGGTCAGGAAAAGACAGATTTTTGACAAATTTCAAAATCTGTCAAAAATTGTCCAAATTATTTTTTAATTCACGTCTAGACATGTTAAATGCATGAACTATGGCAAAAAAAAAGAAAAAAAAATTGGTCTGATTTTTTTTCAGACTTTTCAGATTTTCTTAGTTTTCACGTGTCCGGGGTCAGGAAAAAGACAGATTTTTGACAAATTTCAAAATATGTCAGATATTGTCCAAATTATTTTTTAATTCACGCCTAGACATGTGAAATGCATGAACTATGGGGAAAAAAGTGAAAAAAAATTGGTCTGATTTTTTTTTTCAGACTTTTCAGATTTTCTTAGTTTTCACATAAGGTCCGGGTCAGAAAAAAAGACAGATTTTTTTTACAAATTTCAAAATCTGTCAAAAATTGTCCAAATTATTTTTTTATTCACGCCTAGACATGTGAAATGCATGAACTATGGGAAAAAAGTGAAAAAAAAATTGGTCTGATTTTTTCAGACTTTTTTCAGATTTTCTTAGTTTTCACATAAGGTCCGGGGTCAAAAAAAAAGACAGATTTTTGACAAATTTCAAAATCTGTCAACTATTGTCCAAAGTATTTTTTAATTCACGTCTAGACAAGTGAAATGCATGAACTATGGCAAAAAAAGTGAAAAAAAATTGGTCTGATTTTTTTTTCAGACTTTTCAGATTTTCTTAGTTTTCACATAAGGTCCGGGGTCAGGAAAAAGACAGATTTTTGACAAATTTCAAAATCTGTCAAAAATTGTCCAAATTATTTTTTAATTCACGCCTAGACATGTGAAATGCATGAACTATGGCAAAAAAAAAGTGAAAAAATTGGTCTGATTTTTTTTTCAGACTTTTCAGATTTTCTTAGTTTTCACATAAGGTCCGGGTCAAAAACAGATTTTTGACAAATTTCAAAATCTGTCAAAAATTGTCCAAATTATTTTTTAATTCACGCCTAGACATGTGAAATGCATGAACTATGGGGAAAAAGTGAAAAAAAATTGGTCTGATTTTTTTTTCAGACTTTTCAGATTTTCTTAGTTTTCACATAAGGTCCGGGGTCAGAAAAGACAGATTTTTGACAAATTTCAAAATATGTCAAATATTGTCCAAATTATTTTTTAATTCACGCCTAGACATGTGAAATGCATGAACTATGGAAAAAAAGTGAAAAAAAAAATTGGTCTGATTTTTTTTCAGACTTTTCAGATTTTCTTAGTTTTCACATAAGGTCCGGGGTCAGGAAAAAAGACAGATTTTGACAAATTTCAAAATCTGTCAAAATTGTCCAAATTATTTTTAATTCACGCCTAGACATGTGAAATGCATGAACTATGGCAAAAAAAAGTGAAAAAAAATTGGTCTGATTTTTTTTTTCAGACTTTTCAGATTTTCTTAGTTTTCACATAAGGTCAGGAAAAGGAAAAAGACAGATTTTTGACAAATTTCAAAATATGTCAAATATTGTCCAAATTATTTTTTAATTCACGCCTAGACATGTGAAATGCATGAACTATGGGGAAAAAAAGTGAAAAAAAAATTGGTCTGATTTTTTCGTACTTTTCAGATTTTCTTAGTTTTCACATAAGGTCCGGGTCAGAAAAAAAAGACAGATTTTTGACAAATTTCAAAATCTGTCAAAATTGTCCAAATTATTTTTTTATTCACGCCTAGACATGTGAAATGCATGAACTATGGCAAAAAAAAGTGAAAAAAAAATTGGTCTGATTTTTTTTTCGACTTTTCAGATTTTCTTAGTTTTCACATAAGGTCAGGGGTCAAAAAAAAGACAGATTTTGACAAATTTCAAAATCTGTCAAATATTGTCCAAATTATTTTTTATTCACGCCTAGACATGTGAAATGCATGAACTATGGCAAAAAAGTGAAAAAAAATTGGTCTGATTTTTTTTCACTTTTCAGATTTTCTTAGTTTTCACATAAGGTCCGGGTCAAAAAAAGACAGATTTTTGACAAATTTCAAAATCTGTCAAAAATTGTCCAAATTATTTTTTAATTCACGCCTAGACATGTGAAATGCATGAACTATGGCAAAAAGTGAAAAAATTGGTCTGATTTTTTTCAGACTTTTCAGATTTTCTTAGTTTTCACATAAGGTCAGGAAAAAGACAGATTTTTGACAAATTTCAAAATATGTCAGATATTGTCCAAATTATTTTTTAATTCACGCCTAGACATGTGAAATGCATGAACTATGGGAAAAAAAAGTGAAAAAAAATTGGTCTGATTTTTTTCAGACTTTTCAGATTTTCTTTTTTCACAGGTCCGGGTCAGAAAAAAAGACAGATTTTCAAATTTCAAAATTTCAAAAATTGTCCAAATTATTTTTTAGGTCGCCTAGACATGGGTGCATGAAAAAAAAAAGTGAAAAAAAAATTGGTCTGATTTTTTCAGACTTTTCAGATTTTGACAAATTTTGACAAAAAAATCTGTCAACTATTGTCCAAATTATTTTTTTTATTCACGCCTAGACATGTGAAATGCATGAACTATGGCAAAAAAAGTGAAAAAAAATTGGTCTGATTTTTTTTCAGACTTTTCAGATTTTCTTAGTTTTCACATAAGGTCCGGGGTCAGGAAAAAAAAGACAGATTTTTGACAAATTTCAAAATCTGTCAAAATTGTCCAAATTATTTTTTATTCACGCCTAGACATGTGAAATGCATGAACTATGGCAAAAAAGTGAAAAAAATTGGTCTGATTTTTTCAGACTTTTCAGATTTTCTTAGTTTTCACATAAGGTCCGGGTCAGGAAAAAAAGACAGATTTTTGACAAATTTCAAAATCTGTCAAAAATTGTCCAAATTATTTTTTAATTCACGTCTAGACATGTGAAATGCATGAACTATGGCAAAAAAAGTGAAAAAAAATTGGTCTGATTTTTTTCGTACTTTTCAGATTTTCTTAGTTTTCACATAAGGTCAGGAAAAAAGACAGATTTTTGACAAATTTCAAAATATGTCAGATATTGTCCAAATTATTTTTTTATTCACGTCTAGACATGTGAAATGCATGAAATATGGGAAAAAAAGTGAAAAAAAATTGGTCTGATTTTTTTCGTACTTTTCAGATTTTCTTAGTTTTCACATAAGGTCCGGGGTCAGAAAAAAAAGACAGATTTTTGACAAATTTCAAAATCTGTCAACTATTGTCCAAAGTATTTTTTAATTCACGTCTAGACAAGTGAAATGCATGAACTATGGCAAAAAAAAAAGTGAAAAAAATTGGTCTGATTTTTTTTCAGACTTTTCAGATTTTCTTAGTTTTCACATAAGGGTCCGGTCAGGGGAAAAGACAGATTTTGACAAATTTCAAAATCTGTCAAAAATTGTCCAAATTATTTTTAATTCACGCCTAGACATGTGAAATTCATGAACTATGGCAAAAAAGTGAAAAAAAATTGGTCTGATTTTTTTTCAGACTTTTCAGATTTTCTTAGTTTTCACATAAGGTCAGGAAAAAAAAGACAGATTTTGACAAATTTCAAAATATGTCAGATATTGTCCAAATTATTTTTTTATTCACGTCTAGACATGTGAAATGCATGAAATATGGGGAAAAAAAAAAAAAAAATTGGTCTGATTTTTTTTCGACTTTTTTCAGATTTTCTTAGTTTTCACATAAGGTCCGGGGTCAGGAAAAGACAGATTTTTGACAAATTTCAAAATCTGTCAACTATTGTCCAAATTATTTTTAATTCACGCCTAGACATGTGAAATGCATGAACTATGGCAAAAAAAGTGAAAAAAAAAATTGGTCTGATTTTTTTTCAGACTTTTCAGATTTTCTTAGTTTTCACATAAGGTCCGGGTCAGGAAAAAAGACAGATTTTGACAAATTTCAAAAATCTGTCAAAATTGTCCAAATTATTTTTTAATTCACGCCTAGACATGTGAAATGCATGAACTATGGCAAAAAAAAGAAAAAAAATTGGTCTGATTTTTTTCAGACTTTTCAGATTTTCTTAGTTTTCACATAAGGTCCGGTCAGAAAAAGACAGATTTTTGACAAATTTCAAAATCTGTCAAAAATTGTCCAAATTATTTTTTAATTCACGCCTAGACATGTGAAATGCATGAACTATGGCAAAAAAAAAGTGAAAAAAATTGGTCTGATTTTTTTTTCAGACTTTTCAGATTTTCTTAGTTTTCACATAAGGTCAGGGAAAAAAAGACAGATTTTTGACAAATTTCAAAATATGTCAGATATTGTCC
>NW_025962133.1:761767-791566 GCF_017589495.1 Alosa alosa | reverse complement strand
AAAATAATTTGGACAATATCTGACATATTTTGAAATTTGTCAAAATCTGTCTTTTTTTCCTGACCCGGACCTTATGTGAAAACTAAGAAAATCTGAAAAGTCGAAAAAAATCAGACCAATTTTTTTTCACTTTTTTTTGCCATAGATCATGCATTTCAAATGTCTAGGCGTGAATTAAAAATAATTTGGACAATATCTGACATATTTTGAAATTTGTCAAAATCTGTCTTTTTTCCTGACCCGGACCTTATGTGAAAACTAAGAAAATCTGAAAAGTCCGAAAAAAATCAGACAATTTTTTTTTTTCACTTTTTTTTGCCATAGATCATGCATTTCAAATGTCTAGGCGTGAATTAAAAAAATAATTTGGACAATATCTGACATATTTTGAAATTTGTCAAAATCTGTCTTTTCCTGACCCGGACCTTATGTGAAAACTAAGAAAATCTGAAAAGTCGAAAAAAAAATCAGACAATTTTTTTTTTCACTTTTTTTTGCCATAGATCATGCATTTCAAATGTCTAGGCGTGAATTAAAAAATAATTTGGACAATATCTGACATATTTTGAAATTTGTCAAAATCTCTGTTTTTTCCTGACCCGGACCTTATGTGAAAACTAAGAAAATCTGAAAAGTAAAAAAAAATCAGACCATTTTTTTTTTCACTTTTTTTTGCCATAGATCATGCATTTCAAATGTCTAGGCATGAATAAAAAAATAATTTGGACAATATCTGACATATTTTGAAATTTGTCAAAATCTGTCTTTTTCCTGACCCGGACCTTATGTGAAAACTAAGAAAATCTGAAAAAGTCCAAAAAAAAATCAGACAATTTTTTTTTTTTTTTTTTGCCATAGATCATGCATTTCAAATGTCTAGACGTGAATTAAAAAATAATTTGGACAATATCTGACATATTTTGAAATTTGTCAAAATCTGTCTTTTTTCCTGACCCCGGACCTTATGTGAAAACTAAGAAAATCTGAAAAGTCGGAAAAAAATCAGACCAATTTTTTTTTCACTTTTTTTTGCCATAGATCATGCATTTCAAATGTCTAGACGTGAATTAAAAAATAATTTGGACAATATCTGACATATTTTGAAATTTGTCAAAATCTGTCTTTTTCCTGACCCCGGACCTTATGTGAAAACTAAGAAAATCTGAAAAGTCCGAAAAAAATCAGGCAATTTTTTTTCACTTTTTTTGCCATAGATCATGCATTTCAAATGTCTAGGCGTGAATTAAAAAAATAATTTGGACAATATCTGACATATTTTGAAATTTGTCAAAATCTGTCTTTTCCTGACCCGGACCTTATGTGAAAACTAAGAAAATCTGAAAAGTCGAAAAAAAAATCAGACCAATTTTTTTTCACTTTTTGCCATAGATCATGCATTTCAAATGTCTAGGCGTGAATTAAAAATAATTTGGACAATATCTGACATATTTTGAAATTTGTCAAAATCTGTTTTTTTCCTGACCCGGACCTTATGTGAAAACTAAGAAAATCTGAAAAGTCGAAAAAATCAGACAATTTTTTTTCACTTTTTGCCATAGATCATGCATTTCAAATGTCTAGGCGTGAATTAAAAATAATTTGGACAATATCTGACATATTTTGAAATTTGTCAAAATCTGTCTTTTTTCCTGACCCGGACCTTATGTGAAAACTAAGAAAATCTGAAAAGTCGAAAAAAAAATCAGACAATTTTTTTTTCACTTTTTGCCATAGATCATGCATTTCAAATGTCTAGGCGTGAATTAAAAAATAATTTGGACAATATCTGACATATTTTGAAATTTGTCAAAATCTGTCTTTTTTTTTTCCTGACCCCGGACCTTATGTGAAAACTAAGAAAATCTGAAAAGTCGAAAAAAATCAGACAATTTTTTTTTTTCACTTTTTTTTGCCATAGATCATGCATTTCAAATGTCTAGACGTGAATTAAAAATAATTTGGACAATATCTGACATATTTTGAAATTTGTCAAAATCTGTCTTTTTTCCTGACCCCGGACCTTATGTGAAAACTAAGAAAATCTGAAAAAAAAAAAAAATCAGACAATTTTTTTTTTCACTTTTTTTTTTGCCATAGATCATGCATTTCAAATGTCTAGGCGTGAATTAAAAATAATTTGGACAATATCTGACATATTTTGAAATTTGTCAAAATCTGTCTTTTTCCTGACCCCGGACCTTATGTGAAAACTAAGAAAATCTGAAAAGTCGAAAAAAAAATCAGACAATTTTTTTTTTTTTTTTTTGCCATAGATCATGCATTTCAAATGTCTAGGCGTGAATTAAAAAATAATTTGGACAATATCTGACATATTTTGAAATTTGTCAAAATCTGTCTTTTTTCCTGACCCGGACCTTATGTGAAAACTAAGAAAATCTGAAAAGTCGAAAAAAAATCAGACAATTTTTTTTTCACTTTTTTGCCATAGATCATGCATTTCAAATGTCTAGGCGTGAATTAAAAAATAATTTGGACAATATCTGACATATTTTGAAATTTGTCAAAATCTGTCTTTTTTCCTGACCCGGACCTTATGTGAAAACTAAGAAAATCTGAAAAGTCGAAAAAAAATCAGACAATTTTTTTTTTTCACTTTTTTTGCCATAGATCATGCATTTCAAATGTCTAGGCGTGAATTAAAAATAATTTGGACAATATCTGACATATTTTGAAATTTGTCAAAATCTGTCTTTTTTCCTGACCCCGGACCTTATGTGAAAACTAAGAAAATCTGAAAAGTCCGAAAAAAATCAGACCAATTTTTTTTTCACTTTTTTTTTGCCATATATCATGCATTTCAAATGTCTAGACGTGAATTAAAAAATAATTTGGACAATATCTGACATATTTTGAAATTTGTCAAAATCTGTCTTTTTTCCTGACCCGGACCTTATGTGAAAACTAAGAAAATCTGAAAAGTCCGAAAAAAAATCAGACAATTTTTTTTCACTTTTTTTTGCCATAGATCATGCATTTCAAATGTCTAGGCGTGAATTAAAAATAATTTGGACAATATCTGACATATTTTGAAATTTGTCAAAATCTGTCTTTTCCTGACCCCGGACCTTATGTGAAAACTAAGAAAATCTGAAAAGTCGAAAAAAAAATCAGACATTTTTTTTTTCACTTTTTTTGCCATAGATCATGCATTTCAAATGTCTAGACGTGAATTAAAAAATAATTTGGACAATATCTGACATATTTTGAAATTTGTCAAAATCTGTCTTTTTTCCTGACCCCGGACCTTATGTGAAAACTAAGAAAATCTGAAAAGTCCAAAAAAAATCAGACAATTTTTTTTTCACTTTTTTTTGCCATAGATCATGCATTTCAAATGTCTAGACGTGAATTAAAAAATAATTTGGACAATATCTGACATATTTTGAAATTTGTCAAAATCTGTCTTTTTCCTGACCCCGGACCTTATGTGAAAACTAAGAAAATCTGAAAAGTCGAAAAAAATCAGACAATTTTTTTTTTCACTTTTTTGCCATAGATCATGCATTTCAAATGTCTAGGCGTGAATTAAAAATAATTTGGACAATATCTGACATATTTTGAAATTTGTCAAAATCTGTCTTTTTCCTGACCCGGACCTTATGTGAAAACTAAGAAAATCTGAAAGTCCGAAAAAAATCAGACAATTTTTTTTCACTTTTTTTTTGCCATAGATCATGCATTTCAAATGTCTAGGCGTGAATTAAAAATAATTTGGACAATATCTGACATATTTTGAAATTTGTCAAAATCTGTCTTTTTCCTGACCCAGGACCTTATGTGAAAACTAAGAAAATCTGAAAAGTCGAAAAAAAATCAGACAATTTTTTTTTTCACTTTTTTGCCATAGATCATGCATTTCAAATGTCTAGGCGTGAATTAAAAAATAATTTGGACAATATCTGACATATTTTGAAATTTGTCAAAATCTGTCTTTTTTTCCTGACCCCGGACCTTATGTGAAAACTAAGAAAATCTGAAAAGTCCGAAAAAAATCAGGCAATTTTTTTTTTTCACTTTTTTGCCATAGATCATGCATTTCAAATGTCTAGACGTGAATTAAAAAATAATTTGGACAATATCTGACATATTTTGAAATTTGTCAAAATCTGTCTTTTTTCCTGACCCGGACCTTATGTGAAAACTAAGAAAATCTGAAAAGTCCGAAAAAATCAGACAATTTTTTTTCACTTTTTTTTGCCATAGATCATGCATTTCAAATGTCTAGACGTGAATTAAAAAATAATTTGGACAATATCTGACACATTTTGAAATTTGTCAAAATCTGTCTTTTTTCCTGACCCCGGACCTTATGTGAAAACTAAGAAAATCTGAAAAGTCCGAAAAAAATCAGACAATTTTTTTTCACTTTTTTTGCCATAGATCATGCATTTCAAATGTCTAGACGTGAATTAAAAATAATTTGGACAATATCTGACATATTTTGAAATTTGTCAAAATCTGTCTTTTTTCCTGACCCAGGACCTTATGTGAAAACTAAGAAAATCTGAAAAGTCCGAAAAAAATCAGACAAATTTTTTTTCACTTTTTTTGCCATAGATCATGCATTTCAAATGTCTAGGCGTGAATTAAAAATAATTTGGACAATATCTGACATATTTTGAAATTTGTCAAAATCTGTCTTTTTCCTGACCCGGAACTTATGTGAAAACTAAGAAAATCTGAAAAGTCCGAAAAAAATCAGACCAATTTTTTTTTCACTTTTTTTGCCATAGATCATGCATTTCAAATGTCTAGGCGTGAATAAAAAATAATTTGGACAATATCTGACATATTTTGAAATTTGTCAAAATCTGTCTTTTTCCTGACCCGGACCTTATGTGAAAACTAAGAAAATCTGAAAAGTCGAAAAAAAAATCAGACCAATTTTTTTTTTTTTTTTTTTGCCATAGATCATGCATTTCAAATGTCTAGGCGTGAATTAAAAAATAATTTGGACAATATCTGACATATTTTGAAATTTGTCAAAATCTGTCTTTTTCCTGACCCGGACCTTATGTGAAAACTAAGAAAATCTGAAAAGTCCGAAAAAAAATCAGACAATTTTTTTTTTCACTTTTTTGCCATAGATCATGCATTTCAAATGTCTAGGCGTGAATTAAAAAATAATTTGGACAATATCTGACATATTTTGAAATTTGTCAAAATCTGTCTTTTCCTGACCCCGGACCTTATGTGAAAACTAAGAAAATCTGAAAAGTCGAAAAAAAATCAGACAATTTTTTTTTTCTTTTTTTTTTTGCCATAGATCATGCATTTCAAATGTCTAGGCGTGAATTAAAAAATAATTTGGACAATATCTGACATATTTTGAAATTTGTCAAAATCTGTTTTTTTCCTGACCCGGACCTTATGTGAAAACTAAGAAAATCTGAAAAGTCCGAAAAAAATCAGACAATTTTTTTTTTCACTTTTTTTGCCATAGATCATGCATTTCAAATGTCTAGGCGTGAATTAAAAATAATTTGGACAATATCTGACATATTTTGAAATTTGTCAAAATCTGTCTTTTTCCTGACCCAGGACCTTATGTGAAAACTAAGAAAATCTGAAAAGTCCGAAAAAAATCAGACATTTTTTTTTTTCACTTTTTTGCCATAGATCATGCATTTCAAATGTCTAGGCGTGAATTAAAAAATAATTTGGACAATATCTGACATATTTTGAAATTTGTCAAAATCTGTCTTTTCCTGACCCGGACCTTATGTGAAAACTAAGAAAATCTGAAAAGTCCAAAAAAAATCAGACAATTTTTTTTTTTTTTTTTTGCCATAGATCATGCATTTCAAATGTCTAGGCGTGAATTAAAAATAATTTGGACAATATCTGACATATTTTGAAATTTGTCAAAATCTGTCTTTTCCTGACCCGGACCTTATGTGAAAACTAAGAAAATCTGAAAAGTCCGAAAAAAAATCAGACAATTTTTTTTTTTTCACTTTTTTGCCATAGATCATGCATTTCAAATGTCTAGGCGTGAATTAAAAAATAATTTGGACAATATCTGACATATTTTGAAATTTGTCAAAATCTGTCTTTTCCTGACCCGGACCTTATGTGAAAACTAAGAAAATCTGAAAAGTCGAAAAAAAATCAGACAATTTTTTTTTTCACTTTTTTGCCATAGATCATGCATTTCAAATGTCTAGGCGTGAATTAAAAATAATTTGGACAATATCTGACATATTTTGAAATTTGTCAAAATCTGTCTTTTTCCTGACCCCGGACCTTATGTGAAAACTAAGAAAATCTGAAAAGTCCGAAAAAAATCAGACCATTTTTTTTCACTTTTTTTGCCATAGATCATGCATTTCAAATGTCTAGGCGTGAATTAAAAATAATTTGGACAATATCTGACATATTTTGAAATTTGTCAAAATCTGTTTTTCCTGACCCCGGACCTTATGTGAAAACTAAGAAAATCTGAAAAGTCGAAAAAAATCAGACCAATTTTTTTTTTCACTTTTTTTGCCATAGATCATGCATTTCAAATGTCTAGGCGTGAATTAAAAATAATTTGGACAATATCTGACATATTTTGAAATTTGTCAAAATCTGTCTTTTTCCTGACCCGGACCTTATGTGAAAACTAAGAAAATCTGAAAAGTCCGAAAAAAAAATCAGACCAATTTTTTTTTTCACTTTTTGCCATAGATCATGCATTTCAAATGTCTAGGCGTGAATTAAAAAAATAATTTGGACAATATCTGACATATTTTGAAATTTGTCAAAATCTGTCTTTTTTTCCTGACCCCGGACCTTATGTGAAAACTAAGAAAATCTGAAAAGTCGAAAAAATCAGACCATTTTTTTTTTCACTTTTTTTGCCATAGATCATGCATTTCAAATGTCTAGGCGTGAATTAAAAATAATTTGGACAATATC
This sequence comes from Alosa alosa, assembly GCF_017589495.1. NCBI lineage: Eukaryota > Metazoa > Chordata > Actinopteri > Clupeiformes > Clupeidae > Alosa > Alosa alosa. The sequence goes on along the minus strand of NW_025962133.1, from coordinate 784,642 downwards.
TGACATATTTTGAAATTTGTCAAAATCTGTCTTTTTTCCTGACCCGGACCTTATGTGAAAACTAAGAAAATCTGAAAAGTCGAAAAAAATCAGACAATTTTTTTTTTCACTTTTTTTTTGCCATAGATCATGCATTTCAAATGTCTAGGCGTGAATTAAAAAATAATTTGGACAATATCTGACATATTTTGAAATTTGTCAAAATCTGTCTTTTCCTGACCCGGACCTTATGTGAAAACTAAGAAAATCTGAAAAGTCCGAAAAAAAAATCAGACAATTTTTTTTTCACTTTTTGCCATAGATCATGCATTTCAAATGTCTAGGCGTGAATTAAAAATAATTTGGACAATATCTGACATATTTTGAAATTTGTCAAAATCTGTCTTTTCCTGACCCCGGACCTTATGTGAAAACTAAGAAAATCTGAAAAGTCGAAAAAAATCAGACAATTTTTTTTTTTTTTTTTGCCATAGATCATGCATTTCAAATGTCTAGGCGTGAATTAAAAATAATTTGGACAATATCTGACATATTTTGAAATTTGTCAAAATCTGTCTTTTTTTCCTGACCCGGACCTTATGTGAAAACTAAGAAAATCTGAAAAGTCGAAAAAAAATCAGACAATTTTTTTTTCACTTTTTTTGCCATAGATCATGCATTTCAAATGTCTAGGCGTGAATTAAAAATAATTTGGACAATATCTGACATATTTTGAAATTTGTCAAAATCTGTCTTTTTTTCCTGACCCGGACCTTATGTGAAAACTAAGAAAATCTGAAAAGTCGAAAAAAAAAATCAGACAATTTTTTTTTTTTTTTCACTTTTTTGCCATAGATCATGCATTTCAAATGTCTAGGCGTGAATTAAAAAATAATTTGGACAATATCTGACATATTTTTGAAATTTGTCAAAATCTGTCTTTTCCTGACCCGGACCTTATGTGAAAACTAAGAAAATCTGAAAAGTCGAAAAAAAATCAGACAATTTTTTTTTTTTTTCACTTTTTTGCCATAGATCATGCATTTCAAATGTCTAGGCGTGAATTAAAAAATAATTTGGACAATATCTGACATATTTTGAAATTTGTCAAAATCTGTCTTTTTCCTGACCCGGACCTTATGTGAAAACTAAAAAAATCTGAAAAGTCGAAAAAAAATCAGACAATTTTTTTTTTCACTTTTTTTTGCCATAGATCATGCATTTCAAATGTCTAGGCGTGAATTAAAAAGAATTTGGACAATATCTGACATATTTTGAAATTTGTCAAAATCTGTCTTTTTTCCTGACCCCGGACCTTATGTGAAAACTAAGAAAATCTGAAAAGTCCGAAAAAAAATCAGACAATTTTTTTTTTTTTTTTTTTGCCATAGATCATGCATTTCAAATGTCTAGGCGTGAATTAAAAAATAATTTGGACAATATCTGACATATTTTGAAATTTGTCAAAATCTGTCTTTTTCCTGACCCCGGACCTTATGTGAAAACTAAGAAAATCTGAAAAGTCCGAAAAAAATCAGACCAATTTTTTTTTCACTTTTTTTGCCATAGATCATGCATTTCAAATGTCTAGACGTGAATTAAAAATAATTTGGACAATATCTGACATATTTTGAAATTTGTCAAAATCTGTCTTTTTTCCTGACCCCGGACCTTATGTGAAAACTAAGAAAATCTGAAAAGTCGAAAAAAAATCAGACCAATTTTTTTTTCACTTTTTTTTGCCATAGATCATGCATTTCAAATGTCTAGGCGTGAATTAAAAATAATTTGGACAATATCTGACATATTTTGAAATTTGTCAAAATCTGTCTTTTCTTCCCCGGACCTTATGTGAAAACTAAGAAAATCTGAAAAGTACGAAAAAAATCAGACCAATTTTTTTTTTCACTTTTTTTTGCCATAGATCATGCATTTCAAATGTCTAGGCGTGAATTAAAAATAATTTGGACAATATCTGACATATTTTGAAATTTGTCAAAATCTGTCTTTTTCCTGACCGGACCTTATGTGAAAACTAAGAAAATCTGAAAAGTCGAAAAAAAATCAGACCAATTTTTTTCACTTTTTTTGCCATAGATCATGCATTTCAAATGTCTAGGCGTGAATTAAAAATAATTTGGACAATATCTGACATATTTTGAAATTTGTCAAAATCTGTCTTTTTCCTGACCCGGACCTTATGTGAAAACTAAGAAAATCTGAAAAAGTCCGAAAAAAAAATCAGACCAATTTTTTTTTTCACTTTTTTGCCATAGATCATGCATTTCAAATGTCTAGACGTGAATTAAAAAATAATTTGGACAATATCTGACATATTTTGAAATTTGTCAAAATCTGTCTTTTTTCCTGACCCCGGACCTTATGTGAAACTAAAGAAAATCTGAAAAGTCCGAAAAAAATCAGACCAATTTTTTTTTTCTTTTTTTGCCATAGATCATGCATTTCAAATGTCTAGACGTGAATTAAAAAATAATTTGGACAATATCTGACATATTTTGAAATTTGTCAAAATCTGTCTTTTTTCCTGACCCCGGACCTTATGTGAAAACTAAGAAAATCTGAAAAGTCCGAAAAAAAATCAGACAATTTTTTTTCACTTTTTTTGCCATAGATCATGCATTTCAAATGTCTAGACGTGAATTAAAAAATAATTTGGACAATATCTGACATATTTTGAAATTTGTCAAAATCTGTCTTTTTTCCTGACCCCGGACCTTATGTGAAAACTAAGAAAATCTGAAAAGTCCGAAAAAAATCAGACCAATTTTTTTTTTTTTTTTTGCCATAGATCATGCATTTCAAATGTCTAGGCGTGAATTAAAAATAATTTGGACAATATCTGACATATTTTGAAATTTGTCAAAATCTGTTTTTTCCTGACCCGGACCTTATGTGAAAACTAAGAAAATCTGAAAAGTAAAAAAAAAAAAATCAGACCAATTTTTTTTTTTTTTTTTTTTGCCATAGATCATGCATTTCAAATGTCTAGGCGTGAATTAAAAATAATTTGGACAATATCTGACATATTTTGAAATTTGTCAAAATCTGTCTTTTTCCTGACCCGGACCTTATGTGAAAACTAAGAAAATCTGAAAAGTCGAGAAAAAAAAAAATCAGACCAATTTTTTTTTTTTTTTTTTTTTGCCATAGATCATGCATTTCAAATGTCTAGGCGTGAATTAAAAAATAATTTGGACAATATCTGACATATTTTGAAATTTGTGTCAAAATCTGTCTTTTTCCTGACCCCGGACCTTATGTGAAAACTAAGAAAATCTGAAAAGTCCGAAAAAAAATCAGACCAATTTTTTTTTTCACTTTTTTTGCCATAGATCATGCATTTCAAATGTCTAGACGTGAATTAAAAAAAATAATTTGGACAATATCTGACATATTTTGAAATTTGTCAAAATCTGTCTTTTTTCCTGACCCCGGACCTTATGTGAAAACTAAGAAAATCTGAAAAGTCGAAAAAAATCAGACCATTTTTTTTCACTTTTTTGCCATAGATCATGCATTTCACATGTCTAGGCGTGAATTAAAAATAATTTGGACAATATCTGACATATTTTGAAATTTGTAAAAAAATCTGTCTTTTTCCTGACCCGGACCTTATGTGAAAACTAAGAAAATCTGAAAAGTAAAAAAAATCAGACCAATTTTTTTTTTTCACTTTTTTGCCATAGATCATGCATTTCAAATGTCTAGGCGTGAATTAAAAAATAATTTGGACAATATCTGACATATTTTGAAATTTGTCAAAATCTGTCTTTTTTTTCCTGACCCCGGACCTTATGTGAAAACTAAGAAAATCTGAAAAGTCAAAAAAATCAGACCAATTTTTTTTCACTTTTTTTGCCATAGATCATGCATTTCACATGTCTAGGCGTGAATTAAAAAATAATTTGGACAATATCTGACATATTTTGAAATTTGTCAAAATCTGTCTTTTCCTGACCCGGACCTTATGTGAAAACTAAGAAAATCTGAAAAGTCGAAAAAAATCAGACCAATTTTTTTTCACTTTTTTTTTGCCATAGATCATGCATTTCACATGTCTAGGCGTGAATTAAAAAATAATTTGGACAATATCTGACATATTTTGAAATTTGTCAAAAATCTGTCTTTTTCCTGACCCCGGACCTTATGTGAAAACTAAGAAAATCTGAAAAGTCGAAAAAAAAATCAGACCATTTTTTTTTTTTTTTTTTTGCCATAGATCATGCATTTCACATGTCTAGGCGTGAATTAAAAAAAATAATTTGGACAATATCTGACATATTTTGAAATTTGTAAAAAAATCTGTCTTTTTTTTCCTGACCCGGACCTTATGTGAAAACTAAGAAAATCTGAAAAGTCGAAAAAAAATCAGACCAATTTTTTTTCACTTTTTTTTCCTATAGATCATGCATTTCACATGTCTAGGCGTGAATTAAAAAATAATTTGGACAATATCTGACATATTTTTGAAATTTGTTAAAAAATCTGTCTTTTCCTGACCCGGACCTTATGTGAAAACTAAGAAAATCTGAAAAGTCAAAAAAAATCAGACCAATTTTTTTTTTCACTTTTTTTTTGCCATAGATCATGCATTTCACATGTCTAGGCGTGAATAAAAAATAATTTGGACAATATTTGACATATTTTGAAATTTGTCAAAATCTGTCTTTTTTCCTGACCCCGGACCTTATGTGAAAACTAAGAAAATCTGAAAAGTCCGAAAAAAAATCAGACCAATTTTTTTTTTCACTTTTTTTCCATAGATCATGCATTTCAAATGTCTAGGCGTGAATTAAAAATAATTTGGACAATATCTGACATATTTTGAAATTTGTCAAAATCTGTCTTTTTTTCCTGACCCCGGACCTTATGTGAAAACTAAGAAAATCTGAAAAGTCGAAAAAATCAGACCAATTTTTTTTTCACTTTTTTGCCATAGATCATGCATTTCACATGTCTAGGCGTGAATTAAAAATAATTTGGACAATATCTAACATATTTTGAAATTTGTCAAAAAAAATCTTTTCTCATCCGGACCTTATGAAAAAAACTAAGAAAATCTGAAAAAAGTACGAAAAAAAATCAGACCATTTTTTTTTTTCACTTTTTTTTGCCATAGTTCATGCATTTCACATGTCTAGGCGTGAATTAAAAAAATAATTTGGACAATATTTGACATATTTTTGAAATTTGTCAAAAATCTGTCTGTTTTTTTCCTGACCCCGGACCTTATGTGAAAACTAAGAAAATCTGAAAAGTCGAAAAAAAATCAGACAATTTTTTTTTCACTTTTTTTTCCATAGTTCATGCATTTCACATGTCTAGGCGTGAATTAAAAAATAATTTGGACAATATCTGACATATTTTGAAATTTGTTAAAAAATCTGTCTTTTTTTCCTGACCCCGGACCTTATGTGAAAACTAAGAAAATCTGAAAAAAGTCGAAAAAAATCAGACCATTTTTTTTTTCTTTTTTTTGCCATAGTTCATGCATTTCACATGTCTAGGCGTGAAATAAAAAATAATTTGGACAATATCTGACATATTTTGAAATTTGTTAAAAAAATCTGTCTTTTTCCTGACCCCGGACCTTATGAAAACTAAGAAAATCTGAAAAGTCCGAAAAAAAAAATCAGACCATTTTTTTCATTTTTTTTTTGCCATAGTTCATGCATTTCAATGTCTAGGCGTGAATTAAAAAATAATTTGGACAATATCTGACATATTTTGAAATTTGTTAAAAAATCTGTCTTTTTTCCTGACCCGGACCTTATGTGAAAACTAAGAAAATCTGAAAAGTCGAAAAAAAAATCAGACCAATTTTTTTTTTCACTTTTTTTTTCCCTATAGTTCATGCATTTCACATGTCTAGGCGTGAATTAAAAAAATAATTTGGACAATATCTGACAGATTTTGAAATTTGTCAAAAAATCTGTCTTTTTCCTGACCCGGACCTTATGTGAAAACTAAGAAAATCTGAAAAGTCGAAAAAAAATCAGACCAATTTTTTTTTCTTTTTTTTTTGCCATAGTTCATGCATTTCACATGTCTAGGCGTGAATGAAAAAAAATAATTTGGACAATATTTGACATATTTTGAAATTTGTCAAAATCTGTCTTTTCCTGACCCGGACCTTATGTGAAAACTAAGAAAATCTGAAAAGTCCGAAAAAAAATCAGACAATTTTTTTTTTCACTTTTTTTCCATAGTTCATGCATTTCACATGTCTAGGCGTGAATTAAAAAAAAATAATTTGGACAATATCTGACATATTTTTAAATTTGTTAAAAATCTGTCTTTTTTCCTGACCCCGGACCTTATGTGAAAACTAAGAAAATCTGAAAAGTCCGAAAAAAAAATCAGACCAATTTTTTTTTCACTTTTTTTCCCATAGTTCATGCATTTCACATGTCTAGGCGTGAATTAAAAAATAATTTGGACAATATCAAACAGATTTTAAATTTGTCAAAATCTGTCTGTCTCTCATCCCGGACCTTATGTGAAAACTAAGAAAATCTGAAAAGTACAAAAAAATCAGACCAATTTTTTTTTTTCACTTTTTTTTGCCATAGTTCATGCATTTCACATGTCTAGAAGTGAATTAAAAAATAATTTGGACAACATTTGACAGATTTTGAAATTTGTCAAAAATCTGTCTTTTTTCCTGACCCCGGACCTTATGTGAAAACTAAGAAAATATGAAAAGTACGAAAAAAATCAGACCAATTTTTTTTCACTTTTGTTTCCATAGTTCATGCATTTCACTTGTCTAGACGTGAATTAAAAAATAATTTGGACAATATCTGACATATTTTGAAATTTGTCAAAATCTGTCTTTTTTTCCTGACCCCGGACCTTATGTGAAAACTAAGAAAATCTGAAAAGTACAAAAAAAAAATCAGACCAATTTTTTTTTTTTTTTTTTTGCCATAGTTCATGCATTTCACATGTCTAGGCGTGAATTAAAAAAATAATTTGGACAATATCTGACATATTTTGAAATTTGTCAAAAAAATCTTTTTTCTCACCCCTGACCTTATGTGAAAACTAAGAAAATCTGAAAAGTACAAAAAAATCAGACCAATTTTTTTTCACTTTTTTGCCATAGTTCATGCATTTCACATGTCTAGGCGTGAATTAAAAAAAATAATTTGGACAATATTTGACAGATTTTGAAATTTGTCAAAAAATCTGTCTTTTTTCCTGACCCCGGACCTTATGTGAAAACTAAGAAAATCTGAAAAGTAATTTAAAAAAAAATCAGACAATTTTTTCACTTTTTTTTTCCATAGTTCATGCATTTCACATGTCTAGGCGTGAATTAAAAAATAATTTGGACAATATCTGACATATTTTGAAATTTGTTAAAAATCTGTCTTTTTCCTGACCCGGACCTTATGTGAAAACTAAGAAAATCTGAAAAAAGTACGAAAAAAAAATCAGACCAATTTTTTTTTCACTTTTTTCCTATAGTTCATGCATTTCACATGTCTAGACGTGAATTAAAAAAATAATTTGGACAATATCAAACAGATTTTTAAATTTGTTAAAAAAATCTGTCTCTTTTCCTGACCCGGACCTTATGTGAAAACTAAGAAAATCTGAAAAGAAACGAAAAAAAAATCAGACCAATTTTTTTTTCACTTTTTTTTTGCCATAGTTCATGCATTTCACTTGTCTAGGCGTGAATTAAAAATAATTTGGACAATATCTGACATATTTTGAAATTTGTTAAAAATCTGTCTTTTTTCCTGACCCCGGACCTTATGTGAAAACTAAGAAAATCTGAAAAGTCTGAAAAAAAATCAGACCAATTTTTTTTTCACTTTTTTTCCTATAGTTCATGCATTTCACATGTCTAGACGTGAATTAAAAAAAATAATTTGGACAATATCTAACAGATTTTTAAATTTGTCAAAAAAAATCTGACTTTTTTCCTGACCCCGGAAAATGTTAAAAAAAAAATCAGAAAACAAAAAAAAAAATCAGACCAATTTTTTTTCACTTTTTTTTGCCATAGTTCATGCATTTCACATGTCTAGACGTGAATTAAAAAATAATTTGGACAATATTTGACAGATTTTGAAATTTGTCAAAAAAATCTGTCTTTTTTTCCTGACCCCGGACCTTATGTGAAAACTAAGAAAATATGAAAAGTAACAAAAAAAAATCAGACATTTTTTTTTTTCACTTTTTTTTCCATAGTTCATGCATTTCACATGTCTAGACGTGAATTAAAAAATAATTTGGACAATATCTGACATATTTTAAATTTGTTAAAAAATCTGTCTTTTTTTCCTGACCCCGGACCTTATGTGAAAACTAAGAAAATCTGAAAAGTAAAAAAAAATCAGACCAATTTTTTTTTCACTTTTTTTTTTCCTATAGTTCATGCATTTCACATGTCTAGACGTGAATTAAAAAATAATTTGGACAATATCTAACAGATTTTGAAATTTGTTAAAAAAATCTGTCTTTTTCTGATCCTGACCTTATGTGAAAACTAAGAAAGTCTGAAAAGTAAAAAAAAAATCAGACCAATTTTTTTTTTCACTTTTTTTTGCCATAGTTCATGCATTTCACATGTCTAGAAGTGAATTAAAAATAATTTGGACAATATTGACAGATTTTGAAATTTGTCAAAAATCTGTCTTTTTTCCTGACCCCGGACCTTATGTGAAAACTAAGAAAATCTGAAAAGTAAAAAAAAATCAGACCAATTTTTTTTTCACTTTTTTTTGCCATAGTTCATGCATTTCACTTGTCTAGGCGTGAATTAAAAAAATAATTTGGACAATATCTGACATATTTTTGAAATTTGTCAAAAATCTGTCTTTTTTCCTGACCCCGGACCTTATGTGAAAACTAAGAAAATCTGAAAAGTACGAAAAAAATCACACCAATTTTTTTTCACTTTTTTTTCCATAGTTCATGCATTTCACATGTCTAGACATGAATTAAAAAATAATTTGGACAATATCTGACATATTTTGAAATTTGTCAAAATCTGTCTTTTTTCCTGACCTTATGTGAAAACTAAGAAAATCTGAAAAGTACGAAAAAAATCAGACCAATTTTTTTTCACTTTTTTTCCTATAGTTCATGCATTTCACATGTCTAGACGTGAAATAAAAAATAATTTGGAAAATATCTAACAGATTTTTAAATTTGTTAAAAAATCTGTCTCTCATCCTGACCGCGAAAACTAAGAAAATCTGAAAAGTACAAAAAAAATCAGACCAATTTTTTTTCACTTTTTTTGCCATAGTTCATGCATTTCACATGTCTAGAAGTGAATTAAAAAATAATTTGGACAACATTTGACAGATTTTGAAATTTGTCAAAAATCTGTCTTTTTTCCTGACCCCGGACCTTATGTGAAAACTAAGAAAATATGAAAAGTACGAAAAAAATCAGACCAATTTTTTTTCACTTTTGTTTCCATAGTTCATGCATTTCACTTGTCTAGACGTGAATTAAAAAATAATTTGGACAATATCTGACATAGATTTTGAAATTTGTCAAAAAATCTGTCTTTTTTCCTGACCGGATGTGAAAACTAAGAAAATCTGAAAAGTATGAAAAAAAATCAGACCAATTTTTTTTTTTCTTTTTTTGCCATAGTTCATGCATTTCACTTGTCTAGGCGTGAATTAAAAAATAATTTGGACAATATCTGACATATTTTGAAATTTGTTAAAAAATCTGTCTTTTTCCTGACCCCGGACCTTATGTGAAAACTAAGAAAATCTGAAAAGTACAAAAAAAATCACACCAATTTTTTTTCACTTTTTTTGCCATAGTTCATGCATTTCACATGTCTAGACGTGAAATAAAAAATAATTTGGACAATATCTAACAGATTTTTAAATTTGTTAAAAAATCTTTTTCCTGACCCCGGACCTTATGTGAAAACTAAGAATATCTGAAAAGTAAAAAAAATCAGACCAATTTTTTTTTCACTTTTTTTTGCCATAGTTCATGCATTTCACATGTCTAGAAGTGAATTAAAAAATAATTTGGACAATATTTGACAGATTTTGAAATTTGTCAAAAATCTGTCTTTTTTCCTGACCCCGGACCTTATGTGAAAACTAAGAAAATATGAAAAGTACGAAAAAAATCAGACAATTTTTTTTCACTTTTTTTTCCATAGTTCATGCATTTCACATGTCTAGACGTGAATTAAAAAATAATTTGGACAATATCTGACATATTTTTAAATTTGTTAAAAAATCTGTCTTTTTTCCTGACCCCGGACCTTATGTGAAAACTAAGAAAATCTGAAAAGTACGAAAAAAATCAGACCAATTTTTTTTCACTTTTTTTCCTATAGTTCATGCATTTCACATGTCTAGACGTGAATTAAAAAATAATTTGGACAATATCTAACAGATTTTTAAATTTGTTAAAAAATCTGTCTCTCATCCTGACCGCGAAAACTAAGAAAGTCTGAAAAGTACAAAAAAAATCAGACCAATTTTTTTTCACTTTTTTTGCCATAGTTCATGCATTTCACATGTCTAGAAGTGAATTAAAAAATAATTTGGACAATATTGACAGATTTTGAAATTTGTCAAAAATCTGTCTTTTTTCCTGACCCCGGACCTTATGTGAAAACTAAGAAAATCTGAAAAGTACGAAAAAAATCAGACCAATTTTTTTTCACTTTTTTTGCCATAGTTCATGCATTTCACTTGTCTAGACGTGAATTAAAAAATAATTTGGACAATATCTGACATATTTTGAAATTTGTCAAAAATCTGTCTTTTTTCCTGACCCCGGACCTTATGTGAAAACTAAGAAAATCTGAAAAGTAAAAAAAAAATCAGACCAATTTTTTTTTCTTTTTTTTCCATAGTTCATGCATTTCACATGTCTAGACGTGAATTAAAAAATAATTTGGACAATATCTGACATATTTTGAAATTTGTCAAAAATCTGTCTTTTTTCCTGACCTTATGTGAAAACTAAGAAAATCTGAAAAGTACGAAAAAAATCAGACCAATTTTTTTTCACTTTTTTTCCTATAGTTCATGCATTTCACATGTCTAGTGAATTGAAATAAAAAATAATTTGGACAATATCTAACAGATTTTTAAATTTGTTAAAAAAATCTGTCTTTCTCATCCTGACCTTATGTGAAAACTAAGAAAATCTGAAAAGTACAAAAAAAATCAGACCAATTTTTTTCACTTTTTTTGCCATAGTTCATGCATTTCACATGTCTAGAAGTGAATTAAAAAATAATTTGGACAATATTTGACAGATTTTGAAATTTGTCAAAAATCTGTCTTTTTTCCTGACCCCGGACCTTATGTGAAAACTAAGAAAATATGAAAAGTAACGAAAAAAAAATCAGACCAATTTTTTTTTCACTTTTTTTTCCATAGTTCATGCATTTCACATGTCTAGACGTGAAATAAAAAATAATTTGGACAATATCTGACAGATTTTGAAATTTGTCAAAAATCTGTCTTTTTTTTCCTGACCTTATGTGAAAACTAAGAAAATCTGAAAAGTAATGAAAAAATCAGACCAATTTTTTTTTCACGTTTTTTTTTGCCATAGTTCATGCATTTCACTTGTCTAGGCGTGAATTAAAAATAATTTGGACAATATCTGACATATTTTGAAATTTGTCAAAATCTGTCTTTTTTTCCTGACCCCGGACCTTATGTGAAAACTAAGAAAATCTGAAAAGTACGAAAAAAATCAGACCAATTTTTTTTCACTTTTTTTGCCATAGTTCATGCATTTCACATGTCTAGACGTGAAATAAAAAATAATTTGGACAATATCTAACAGATTTTTAAATTTGTTAAAAATCTGTCTTTCTCATCCTGACCTTATGTGAAAACTAAGAAAATCTGAAAAGTACAAAAAAAATCAGACCAATTTTTTTTCACTTTTTTTTGCCATAGTTCATGCATTTCACATGTCTAGACGTGAATTAAAAAATAATTTGGACAATATTTGACAGATTTTGAAATTTGTTAAAAAAATCTGTCTTTTTTCCTGACCCCGGACCTTATGTGAAAACTAAGAAAATATGAAAAGTCCAAAAAAAATCAGACAATTTTTTTTCACTTTTTTTTCCATAGTTCATGCATTTCACATGTCTAGACGTGAATTAAAAAATAATTTGGACAATATCTGACATATTTTTAAATTTGTTAAAAATCTGTCTTTTTTCCTGACCCCGGACCTTATGTGAAAACTAAGAAAATCTGAAAAGTACGAAAAAAATCAGACCAATTTTTTTTCACTTTTTTTCCTATAGTTCATGCATTTCACATGTCTAGACGTGAATTAAAAAATAATTTGGACAATATCAAACAGATTTTTAAATTTGTTAAAAAATCTGTCTCTCATCCTGACCGCGAAAACTAAGAAAATCTGAAAAGTACGAAAAAAATCAGACCAATTTTTTTTCACTTTTTTTGCCATAGTTCATGCATTTCACATGTCTAGACGTGAATTAAAAAATAATTTGGACAATATTTGACAGATTTTTGAAATTTGTCAAAAATCTGTCTTTTTTTCCTGACCCCGGACCTTATGTGAAAACTAAGAAAATATGAAAAGTCTCGTGAATTAAAAAAAAATCAGACAATTTTTTTTCACTTTTTCCATAGTTCATGCATTTCACATGTCTAGGCGTGAATTAAAAATAATTTGGACAATATCTGACATATTTTGAAATTTGTCAAAAATCTGTCTTTTTTCCTGACCCCGGACCTTATGTGAAAACTAAGAAAATCTGAAAAGTACGAAAAAAAATCAGACCAATTTTTTTTTTTTTTTTTTGCCATAGTTCATGCATTTCACATGTCTAGGCGTGAAATAAAAAATAATTTGGACAATATCTGACAGATTTTTAAATTTGTTAAAAATCTGTCTTTTCTCATCCTGACCGCGAAAACTAAGAAAATCTGAAAAGTACGAAAAAAATCAGACCAATTTTTTTTCACTTTTTTTGCCATAGTTCATGCATTTCACATGTCTAGACGTGAATTAAAAAATAATTTGGACAATATTTGACAGATTTTGAAATTTGTCAAAAATCTGTCTTTTTTCCTGACCCCGGACCTTATGTGAAAACTAAGAAAATATGAAAAGTACGAAAAAAATCAGACAATTTTTTTTCACTTTTTTTTCCATAGTTCATGCATTTCACATGTCTAGACGTGAATTAAAAAAATAATTTGGACAATATCTGACAGATTTTGAAATTTGTCAAAAATCTGTCTTTTTCCTGACCTTATGTGAAAACTAAGAAAATCTGAAAAGTCCGAAAAAAATCAGACCAATTTTTTTTTTTCACTTTTTTTTGCCATAGTTCATGCATTTCACTTGTCTAGGCGTGAATTAAAAAATAATTTGGACAATATCTGACATATTTTGAAATTTGTCAAAAATCTGTCTTTTTCCTGACCCCGGACCTTATGTGAAAACTAAGAAAATCTGAAAAGTACAAAAAAATCACACCAATTTTTTTTTCACTTTTTTGCCATAGTTCATGCATTTCACATGTCTAGGCGTGAAATAAAAAATAATTTGGACAATATCTAACAGATTTTTAAATTTGTTAAAAATCTGTCTTTCATCCTGACCTTATGTGAAAACTAAGAAAATCTGAAAAGTACAAAAAAAATCAGACCAATTTTTTTTCACTTTTTTTGCCATAGTTCATGCATTTCACATGTCTAGACGTGAATTAAAAAATAATTTGGACAATATTTGACAGATTTTGAAATTTGTCAAAAATCTGTCTTTTTTCCTGACCCCGGACCTTATGTGAAAACTAAGAAAATATGAAAAGTAACGAAAAAAATCAGACAATTTTTTTTTTCACTTTTTTTCCATAGTTCATGCATTTCACATGTCTAGACGTGAATTAAAAAAATCATTTGGACAATATCTGACATATTTTGAAATTTGTCAAAAATCTGTCTTTTTTCCTGACCCCGGACCTTATGTGAAAACTAAAAAATCTGAAAAGTACGAAAAAAAATCAGACCAATTTTTTTTTCACTTTTTTTTGCCATAGTTCATGCATTTCACATGTCTAGGCGTGAATGAAAAAATAATTTGGACAATATCTGACATATTTTGAAATTTGTCAAAAATCTGTTTTTTTTTCCTGACCTTATGTGAAAACTAAGAAAATCTGAAAAGTCCGAAAAAATCAGACCAATTTTTTTTTTCACTTTTTGCCATAGTTCATGCATTTCACTTGTCTAGACGTGAATTAAAAAATAATTTGGACAATATCTGACATATTTTGAAATTTGTCAAAAATCTGTCTTTTTTCCTGACCCCGGACCTTATGTGAAAACTAAGAAAATCTGAAAAGTACAAAAAAAATCAGACAATTTTTTTTCACTTTTTTTCCATAGTTCATGCATTTCACATGTCTAGACGTGAATTAAAAAATAATTTGGACAATATCTGACATATTTTGAAATTTGTAAAAAAATCTGTCTTTTTCCTGACCCGGACCTTATGTGAAAACTAAGAAAATCTGAAAAGTATGAAAAAAATCAGACCATTTTTTTTTTTTTTTTTTTCCCATAGTTCATGCATTTCACATGTCTAGACGTGAAATAAAAAATAATTTGGACAATATCTAACAGATTTTTAAATTTGTTAAAAAATCTGTCTTCATCCTGACCCCGACCTTATGTGAAAACTAAGAAAATCTGAAAAGTACGAAAAAAATCAGACCAATTTTTTTTTTCACTTTTTTGCCATAGTTCATGCATTTCACATGTCTAGACGTGAATTAAAAAATAATTTGGACAATATTTGACAGATTTTGAAATTTGTCAAAAATCTGTCTTTTTTCCTGACCCCGGACCTTATGTGAAAACTAAGAAAATATGAAAAGTCGAAAAAAAAATCAGACAATTTTTTTTTTTCACTTTTTTTCCATAGTTCATGCATTTCACATGTCTAGACGTGAATTAAAAAATAATTTGGACAATATCTGACATATTTTTAAATTTGTTAAAAAATCTGTCTTTTTCCTGACCCCGGACCTTATGTGAAAACTAAGAAAATCTGAAAAGTACGAAAAAAATCAGACCAATTTTTTTTCACTTTTTTTTCCTATAGTTCATGCATTTCACATGTCTAGACGTGAATTAAAAAATAATTTGGACAATATCTAACAGATTTTTAAATTTGTTAAAAAATCTGTCTCTCATCCTGACCGCGAAAACTAAGAAAATCTGAAAAGTACGAAAAAAATCAGACCAATTTTTTTTCACTTTTGTTGCCATAGTTCATGCATTTCACTTGTCTAGACGTGAATTAAAAAATAATTTGGACAATATCTGACAGATTTTGAAATTTGTCAAAAATCTGTCTTTTTTCCTGACCTTATGTGAAAACTAAGAAAATCTGAAAAGTACAAAAAAAATCAGACCAATTTTTTTTCACTTTTTTTGCCATAGTTCATGCATTTCACATGTCTAGAAGTGAATTAAAAAATAATTTGGACAACATTTGACAGATTTTGAAATTTGTCAAAAATCTGTCTTTTTTCCTGACCCCGGACCTTATGTGAAAACTAAGAAAATATGAAAAGTACGAAAAAAATCAGACCAATTTTTTTTCACTTTTGTTTCCATAGTTCATGCATTTCACTTGTCTAGACGTGAATTAAAAAATAATTTGGACAATATCTGACAGATTTTGAAATTTGTCAAAAATCTGTCTTTT
Source organism: Alosa alosa (assembly GCF_017589495.1). NCBI lineage: Eukaryota > Metazoa > Chordata > Actinopteri > Clupeiformes > Clupeidae > Alosa > Alosa alosa. The sequence continues at coordinate 768,913 of NW_025962133.1, read as the reverse complement.
TTCCTGACCTTATGTGAAAACTAAGAAAATCTGAAAAGTCTGAAAAAAAATCAGACCAATTTTTTTTCACTTTTTTTGCCATAGTTCATGCATTTCACTTGTCTAGACGTGAATTAAAAAATAATTTGGACAATATCTGACATATTTTGAAATTTGTCAAAAATCTGTCTTTTTTCCTGACCCCGGACCTTATGTGAAAACTAAGAAAATCTGAAAAGTACAAAAAAAAATCACACCAATTTTTTTTCATTTTTTTTGCCATAGTTCATGCATTTCACATGTCTAGACGTGAATTAAAAAATAATTTGGACAATATCTGACATATTTTGAAATTTGTCAAAAATCTGTCTTTTTTCCTGACCCCGGACCTTATGTGAAAACTAAGAAATCTGAAAAGTACGAAAAAAATCAGACCAATTTTTTTTCACGTTTTTTTGCCATAGTTCATGCATTTCACATGTCTAGACGTGAATGAAAAAATAATTTGGACAATATCTAACAGATTTTTAAATTTGTTAAAAAATCTGTCTCTCATCCTGACCGCGAAAACTAAGAAAATCTGAAAAGTACAAAAAAAATCAGACCAATTTTTTTTTCACTTTTTTTTGCCATAGTTCATGCATTTCACATGTCTAGACGTGAATTAAAAAATAATTTGGACAATATTTGACAGATTTTGAAATTTGTCAAAAATCTGTCTTTTTTTTTTCCTGACCTTATGTGAAAACTAAGAAAATCTGAAAAGTACGAAAAAAATCAGACCAATTTTTTTTCACTTTTTTTCCATAGTTCATGCATTTCACTTGTCTAGACGTGAATTAAAAAATAATTTGGACAATATCTGACAGATTTTGAAATTTGTCAAAAATCTGTCTTTTTTCCTGACCTTATGTGAAAACTAAGAAAATCTGAAAAGTACGAAAAAAATCAGACCAATTTTTTTTCACTTTTTTTGCCATAGTTCATGCATTTCACTTGTCTAAACGTGAATTAAAAAATAATTTGGACAATATCTGACATATTTTGAAATTTGTCAAAAATCTGTCTTTTTTCCTGACCCCGGACCTTATGTGAAAACTAAGAAAATCTGAAAAGTACAAAAAAAATCACACCAATTTTTTTTCACTTTTTTTACCATAGTTCATGCATTTCACATGTCTAGACGTGAAATAAAAAATAATTTGGACAATATCTAACAGATTTTTAAATTTGTTAAAAAATCTGTCTCTCATCCTGACCGCGAAAACTAAGAAAATCTGAAAAGTACGAAAAAAATCAGACCAATTTTTTTTCACTTTTTTGCCATAGTTCATGCATTTCACATGTCTAGACGTGAATTAAAAAATAATTTGGACAATATTTGACAGATTTTGAAATTTGTCAAAAATCTGTCTTTTTTCCTGACCCCGGACCTTATGTGAAAACTAAGAAAATATGAAAAGTACGAAAAAATCAGACAATTTTTTTTAATTTTTTTTTTTTCCATAGTTCATGCATTTCACATGTCTAGACGTGAATTAAAAAATAATTTGGACAATATCTGACATATTTTGAAATTTGTCAAAAATCTGTCTTTTTTCCTGACCCCGGACCTTATGTGAAAACTAAGAAAATCTGAAAAGTACGAAAAAAATCAGACCAATTTTTTTTCACTTTTTTGCCATAGTTCATGCATTTCACATGTCTAGACGTGAATTAAAAAATAATTTGGACAATATCTAACAGATTTTTAAATTTGTTAAAAAATCTGTCTCTCATCCTGACCTTATGCGAAAACTAAGAAAATCTGAAAAGTACAAAAAAAATCAGACCAATTTTTTTTCACTTTTTTGCCATAGTTCATGCATTTCACATGTCTAGACGTGAATTAAAAAATAATTTGGACAATATTTGACAGATTTTGAAATTTGTCAAAAAATCTGTCTTTTTTCCTGACCCCGGACCTTATGTGAAAACTAAGAAAATCTGAAAAGTACGAAAAAAATCAGACAATTTTTTTTCACTTTTTTTTCCATAGTTCATGCATTTCACATGTCTAGACGTGAATTAAAAAATAATTTGGACAATATCTGACATATTTTTTAAATTTGTTAAAAAATCTGTCTTTTTTCCTGACCCTCGACCTTATGTGAAAACTAAGAAAATCTGAAAAGTACGAAAAAAAATCAGACCAATTTTTTTTCACTTTTTTTCCTATAGTTCATGCATTTCACATGTCTAGACGTGAATTAAAAAATAATTTGGACAATATCTAACAGATTTTTAAATTTGTTAAAAAATCTGTCTTTTTTCCATCCTGATGTGAAAACTAAGAAAATCTGAAAAGTAAAAAAAAATCAGACCAATTTTTTTTTTTCACTTTTTTTGCCATAGTTCATGCATTTCACATGTCTAGAAGTGAATTAAAAATAATTTGGACAATATTTGACAGATTTTGAAATTTGTCAAAATCTGTCTTTTTTTTCCTGACCCGGACCTTATGTGAAAACTAAGAAAATCTGAAAAGTATGAAAAAAATCAGACCAATTTTTTTTTCACTTTTTTTGCCATAGTTCATGCATTTCACTTGTCTAGACGTGAATTAAAAAATAATTTGGACAATATCTGACATATTTTGAAATTTTTCAAAAATCTGTCTTTTTTCCTGACCTTATGTGAAAACTAAGAAAATCTGAAAAGTAAAAAAAATCAGACCAATTTTTTTTTCACTTTTTTCCTATAGTTCATGCATTTCACATGTCTAGACGTGAAATAAAAAATAATTTGGACAATATCTAACAGATTTTTAAATTTGTTAAAAAATCTTTCTCTCATCCTGACCTTTATGCGAAAACTAAGAAAGTCTGAAAAGTACAAAAAAAAATCAGACCAATTTTTTTTTTTCACTTTTTTTGCCATAGTTCATGCATTTCACATGTCTAGACGTGAATAAAAAATAATTTGGACAATATCTAACAGATTTTTAAATTTGTTAAAAAATCTGTCTCTCATCCTGACCGCGAAAACTAAGAAAATCTGAAAAGTACGAAAAAAATCAGACCAATTTTTTTCACTTTTTTTTCCATAGTTCATGCATTTCACATGTCTAGACGTGAATTAAAAAATAATTTGGACAATATCTGACAGATTTTGAAATTTTCAAAAAATCTGTCTTTTTTCCTGACCCGATGTGAAAACTAAGAAAATCTGAAAAGTCCGAAAAAAATCAGACCAATTTTTTTTTCACTTTTTTTGCCATAGTTCATGCATTTCACATGTCTAGACGTGAATTAAAAAATAATTTGGACAATATTTGACAGATTTTGAAATTTGTCAAAAATCTGTCTTTTTTCCTGACCCCGGACCTTATGTGAAAACTAAGAAAATCTGAAAAGTACGAAAAAAAATCAGACCAATTTTTTTTTTCACTTTTTTTTCCATAGTTCATGCATTTCACTTGTCTAGACGTGAATTAAAAAATAATTTGGACAATATCTGACATATTTTGAAATTTGTCAAAAATCTGTCTTTTTTCCTGACCTTATGTGAAAACTAAGAAAATCTGAAAAGTACGAAAAAAATCAGACCAATTTTTTTTCACTTTTTTTTGCCATAGTTCATGCATTTCACATGTCTAGACGTGAATTAAAAAATAATTTGGACAATATCTGACATATTTTGAAATTTGTCAAAAATCTGTCTTTTTTTCCTGACCCCGGACCTTATGTGAAAACTAAGAAAATCTGAAAAGTACGAAAAAAATCAGACCAATTTTTTTTTCACTTTTTTTTTGCCATAGTTCATGCATTTCACATGTCTAGACGTGAATTAAAAAATAATTTGGACAATATCTGACATATTTTGAAATTTGTTAAAAAAATCTGTCTTTTTCCTGACCCCGGACCTTATGTGAAAAACTAAGAAAATCTGAAAAGTACGAAAAAATCAGACCAATTTTTTTTCACTTTTTTTTGCCATAGTTCATGCATTTCACATGTCTAGACGTGAATTAAAAAATAATTTGGACAATATCTGACAGATTTTGAAATTTGTTAAAAAATCTGTCTCTTTTCCTGACCCCGGACCTTATGTGAAAACTAAGAAAATCTGAAAAGTACGAAAAAAATCAGACCAATTTTTTTTCACTTTTTTTGCCATAGTTCATGCATTTCACATGTCTAGACGTGAATTAAAAAATAATTTGGACAATATTTGACAGATTTTGAAATTTGTCAAAAATCTGTCTTTTTCCTCCGGACCTTATGTGAAAACTAAGAAAATCTGAAAAGTAACGAAAAAAATCAGACCAATTTTTTTCACTTTTTTGCCATAGTTCATGCATTTCACATGTCTAGACGTGAATTAAAAAAATAATTTGGACAATATCTGACATATTTTTGAAATTTGTCAAAAATCTGTCTTTTTCCTGACCCCGACCTTATGTGAAAAACTAAGAAAATCTGAAAAGTACAAAAAAAATCAGACCAATTTTTTTTCACTTTTTTTGCCATAGTTCATGCATTTCACATGTCTAGACGTGAATTAAAAAATAATTTGGACAATATCTGACATATTTTGAAATTTGTTAAAAAAATCTGTCTTTTTTCTGATCCTGACCTTATGTGAAAACTAAGAAAATCTGAAAAGTACTAAAAAAAATCAGACCAATTTTTTTTTCACTTTTTTTGCCATAGTTCATGCATTTCACTTGTCTAGACGTGAATTAAAAAATAATTTGGACAATATCTGACAGATTTTTAAATTTGTTAAAAAATCTGTCTTTTTTTCCTGACCTCGACCTTATGTGAAAAACTAAGAAAATCTGAAAAAGAATTTAAAAAAAATCAGACCAATTTTTTTTCACTTTTTTTGCCATAGTTCATGCATTTCACATGTCTAGACGTGAATTAAAAAATAATTTGGACAATATTTGACATATTTTGAAATTTGTCAAAAATCTGTCTTTTTTTCCTGACCCGGACCTTATGTGAAAACTAAGAAAATCTGAAAAGTCGAAAAAATCAGACAATTTTTTTTTTCACTTTTTTTGCCATAGTTCATGCATTTCACATGTCTAGGCGTGAATTGAAAAAATAATTTGGACAATATCTGACATATTTTGAAATTTGTGAAAAAAAAATCTGTTTTTTTTCCTGACCTTATGTGAAAACTAAGAAAATCTGAAAAGTACGAAAAAAATCAGACCAATTTTTTTTCACTTTTTTTGCCATAGTTCATGCATTTCACTTGTCTAGACGTGAATTAAAAAATAATTTGGACAATATTTGACATATTTTGAAATTTGTCAAAAATCTGTCTTTTTTCCTGACCCGGACCTTATGTGAAAACTAAGAAAATATGAAAAGTACAAAAAAAATCAGACAATTTTTTTTTTCACTTTTTTTTCCATAGTTCATGCATTTCACATGTCTAGGCGTGAATTAAAAAATAATTTGGACAATATCTGACATATTTTAAATTTGTTAAAAATCTGTCTTTTTCCTGACCCCGGACCTTATGTGAAAACTAAGAAAATCTGAAAAGTAAAAAAATCAGACCAATTTTTTTTTTTCACTTTTTTTTTCCTATAGTTCATGCATTTCACATGTCTAGACGGAATTAAAAAAATAATTTGGACAATATCTAACAGATTTTTAAATTTGTTAAAAATCTGTCTTTTTCTCATCCCGGACCTTATGTGAAAACTAAGAAAATCTGAAAAGTAAAAAATCAGACAAATTTTTTTTTTCACTTTTTTGCCATAGTTCATGCATTTCACATGTCTAGAAGTGAATTAAAAAATAATTTGGACAATATTTGACAGATTTTGAAATTTGTCAAAAAATCTGTCTTTTTTTCCTGACCCCTGACCTTATGTGAAAACTAAGAAAATATGAAAAGTACTAAAAAAAATCAGACCAATTTTTTTCACTTTTTTTGCCATAGTTCATGCATTTCATTTGTCTAGACGTGAATTAAAAAATAATTTGGACAATATCTGACATATTTTGAAATTTGTCAAAAAATCTGTCTTTTCCCTGACCCCGGACCTTATGTGAAAACTAAGAAAATCTGAAAAGTACAAAAAAAATCAGACCAATTTTTTTCACTTTTTTTTTCCTATAGTTCATGCATTTCACATGTCTAGACGGAAATAAAAAAATAATTTGGAATATCTAACAGATTTTAAATTTGTTAAAAAATCTGTCTCTCATCCTGACCGCGAAAACTAAGAAAATCTGAAAAGTACAAAAAAAATCAGACCATTTTTTTTTTTTTTCACTTTTTTTTGCCATAGTTCATGCATTTCACATGTCTAGAAGTGAATTAAAAAATAATTTGGACAATATTTGACAGATTTTGAAATTTGTTAAAAAATCTGTCTCTTTTCCTGACCCGGACCTTATGTGAAAACTAAGAAAATCTGAAAAGTAATAAAAAAAAATCAGACCAATTTTTTTTCACTTTTTTGCCTATAGTTCATGCATTTCACATGTCTAGACGTGAATAAAAAAAATAATTTGGACAATATCTGACATATTTTGAAATTTGTTAAAAAATCTGTCTTTTTCCTGACCGACCTTATGTGAAAACTAAGAAAATCTGAAAAGTATTAAAAAAAAATCAGACCAATTTTTTTCACTTTTTGCCATAGTTCATGCATTTCAACATGTCTAGACGGAATTAAAAAAAATAATTTGGACAATATCTGACATATTTTGAAATTTGTCAAAAATCTGTCTTTTTTCCTGACCTTATGTGAAAACTAAGAAAATCTGAAAAAGTCGAAAAAATCAGACCAATTTTTTTCACTTTTTTTCCTATAGTTCATGCATTTCACATGTCTAGACGGAAATAAAAAATAATTTGGACAATATCTAACAGATTTTTAAATTTGTTAAAAAATCTGTCTCCTCATCCTGACCTTAAAAAACTAAGAAAATCTGAAAAAGTACAAAAAAAAATCACTAATTTTTTTTCACTTTTTTTTTTGCCATAGTTCATGCATTTCACATGTCTAGAAGTGAATTAAAAATAATTTGACAACATTTGACAGATTTTGAAATTTGTCAAAATCTGTCTTTTTCCTGACCCCGACCTTTATGTGAAAACTAAGAAAATATGAAAAGTAATAAAAAATCAGACCAATTTTTTTTCACTTTTTTT
>NW_025962133.1:737653-761267 GCF_017589495.1 Alosa alosa | reverse complement strand
AAATAATTTGGACAATATCTAACAGATTTTTTGAAATTTGTTAAAAATCTGTCTTTTTCTCACCCCGGACCTTATGTGAAAACTAAGAAAATCTGAAAAGTATACAAAAAAATCAGACAATTTTTTTTTTTTTTTTCCATAGTTCATGCATTTCACATGTCTAGGCGTGAATTAAAAATAATTTGGACAATATCTGACATATTTTGAAATTTGTTAAAAATCTGTCTTTTCTGACCCCGGACCTTATGTGAAAACTAAGAAAATCTGAAAAGTATGACAAAAAATCAGACCAATTTTTTTCACTTTTTTTTTCCCATAGTTCATGCATTTTCACATGTCTAGGCGTGAAATAAAAAATAATTTGGACAATATCTGACATATTTTAAAATTTGTCAAAAAATCTGTCTTTTCCTGACCCGGACCTTATGTGAAAACTAAGAAAATCTGAAAAGTATGAAAAAAAAATCAGACCAATTTTTTTTTTTTTCACTTTTTCCCATAGTTCATGCATTTCACATGTCTAGGCGTGAAATAAAAATAATTTGGACAATATCTAACATATTTTTAAAATTTGTTAAAAATCTGTCTCTCACCCCGGACCTTATGTGAAAACTAAGAAAATCTGAAAAGTACAAAAAAAAAATCAGACCATTTTTTTTTTCACTTTTTTCCATAGTTCATGCATTTCACATGTCTAGGCGTGAATTAAAAATAATTTGGACAATATCTGACATATTTTTAAAATTTGTTAAAAATCTGTCTTTTTTCCTGACCCGGACCTTATGTGAAAACTAAGAAAATCTGAAAAGTACAAAAAATCAGACAATTTTTTTTTTTTTTTCCATAGTTCATGCATTTCACATGTCTAGGCGTGAATTAAAAATAATTTGGACAATATTTGACATATTTTTGAAATTTGTCAAAAATCTTTCTTTTCCTGACCCCGGACCTTATGTGAAAACTAAAGAAAATCTGAAAAGTACGAAAAAATCAGACCAATTTTTTTTTTTTTTTCCCATAGTTCATTTATTTCACATGTCTAGGCGTGAAATAAAAATAATTTGGACAATATCTGACATATTTTAAAATTTGTCAAAATCTGTCTTTTTCCTGACCCCGGACCTTATGTGAAAACTAAGAAAATCTGAAAAGTACGAAAAAAAATCAGACCATTTTTTTTTTACTTTTTTCCATAGTTCATGCATTTCACATGTCTAGACGTGAAATAGAAAATAATTTGGACAATATCTAACAGATTTTTAAATTTGTTAAAAAATCTGTCTCTCATCCTGACCGCGAAAACTAAGAAAATCTGAAAAGTACAAAAAAAATCAGACAATTTTTTTCACTTTTTTTTCCATAGTTCATGCATTTCACATGTCTAGACGTGAATTAAAAAATAATTTGGACAATATCTGACATATTTTTAAAATTTGTCAAAAAATCTGTCTTTTCCTGACCCCGGACCTTATGTGAAAACTAAGAAAATCTGAAAAGTATGAAAAAAAATCAGACCAATTTTTTTCACTTTTTTCCCATAGTTCATGCATTTCACATGTCTAGGCGTGAATTAAAAAATAATTTGGACAATATTTGACATATTTTGAAATTTGTTAAAAATCTGTCTTTTTCCTGACCCCGGACCTTATGTGAAAACTAAGAAAATCTGAAAAGTATGAAAAAAAAATCAGACCATTTTTTTTCACTTTTTTGCCATAGTTCATGCATTTCACATGTCTAGGCGTGAATTAAAAATAATTTGGACAATATCTAACAGATTTTTAAATTTGTTAAAAATCTGTCTCTCATCCGGACCTTATGTGAAAACTAAGAAAATCTGAAAGTACAAAAAAAAAAATCAGACATTTTTTTTTTCACTTTTTCCATAGTTCATGCATTTCACATGTCTAGGCGTGAATTAAAAATAATTTGGACAATATCTGACATATTTTGAAATTTGTCAAAAATCTGTCTTTTTCCTGACCCCGGACCTTATGTGAAAACTAAGAAAATCTGAAAAGTAAAAAAAAAAATCAGACCAATTTTTTTTTCACTTTTTCCATAGTTCATGCATTTCACATGTCTAGGCGTGAAATTAAAAATAATTTGGACAATATCTGACATATTTTGAAATTTGTCAAAAATCTGTCTCTTTCCTGACCCCGGACCTTATGTGAAAACTAAGAAAATCTGAAAAGTATGAAAAAAAATCAGACCAATTTTTTTTTTTTTTTTTTCCCATAGTTCATGCATTTCACATGTCTAGACGTGAATTAAAAAATAATTTGGACAATATCTGACATATTTTGAAATTTGTCAAAAATCTGTCTTTTTTCCTGACCCCGGACCTTATGTGAAAACTAAGAAAATCTGAAAAGTATGAAAAAAATAAGACCAATTTTTTTTCACTTTTTTTCCCATAGTTCATGCATTTCACATGTCTAGACGTGAAATAGAAAATAATTTGGACAATATCTAACAGATTTTTAAATTTGTTAAAAAATCTGTCTCTCATCCTGACCGCGAAAACTAAGAAAATCTGAAAAGTACAAAAAAAATCAGACAATTTTTTTCACTTTTTTTTCCATAGTTCATGCATTTCACATGTCTAGACGTGAATTAAAAAATAATTTGGACAATATCTGACATATTTTGAAATTTGTCGAAAATCTGTCTTTTTTCCTGACCCGGACCTTATGTGAAAACTAAGAAAATCTGAAAAGTACAAAAAAAATCAGACAATTTTTTTTCACTTTTTTTCCATAGTTCATGCATTTCACATGTCTAGACGTGAATTAAAAAATAATTTGGACAATATTTGACATATTTTGAAATTTGTCAAAAATCTTTCTTTTTTCCTGACCCCGGACCTTATGTGAAAACTAAGAAAATCTGAAAAGTACGAAAAAAATCAGACCAATTTTTTTCACTTTTTTTCCCATTGTTCATTTATTTCACATGTCTAGACGTGAAATAAAAAATAATTTGGACAATATCTGACATATTTTAAAATTTGTCAAAAATCTGTCTTTTTTCCTGACCCCGGACCTTATGTGAAAACTAAGAAAATCTGAAAAGTACGAAAAAAACCAGACCATTTTTTTTTTACTTTTTTTCCATAGTTCATGCATTTCACATGTCTAGACGTGAAATAGAAAATAATTTGGACAACATCTAACAGATTTTTAAATTTGTTAAAAAATCTGTCTCTCATCCTGACCGCGAAAACTAAGAAAATCTGAAAAGTACAAAAAAAATCAGACAATTTTTTTCACTTTTTTTTCCATAGTTCATGCATTTCACATGTCTAGACGTGAATTAAAAAATAATTTGGACATTATCTGACATATTTTAAAATTTGTCAAAAATCTGTCTTTTTTCCTGACCCCGGACCTTATGTGAAAACTAAGAAAATCTGAAAAGTACGAAAAAAATCAGACCAATTTTTTTCACTTTTTTTCCCATTGTTCATGCATTTCACATGTCTAGACGTGAATTAAAAAATAATTTGTACAATATCTGACAGATTTTTAAATTTGTTAAAAAATCTGTCTCTCATCCTGACTGCGAAAACTAAGAAAATCTGAAAAGTACGAAAAAAATCAGACCAATTTTTTTTCACTTTTTTTGCCATAGTTCATGCATTTCACATGTCTAGACGTGAATTAAAAAATAATTTGTACAATATCTAACAGATTTTAAATTTGTTAAAAATCTGTCTCTCATCCTGACCTTATGTGAAAACTAAGAAAATCTGAAAAGTATGAAAAAAATCAGACCAATTTTTTTTCACTTTTTTTCCCATAGTTCATGCATTTCACATGTCTAGGCGTGAATTAAAAATAATTTGGACAATATTTGACAGATTTTGAAATTTGTTAAAAAATATGTCTTTTTCCTGACCCCGGACCTTATGTGAAAACTAAGAAAATCTGAAAAGTACAAAAAAAAAATCAGACCAATTTTTTTTCAATTTTTTTGCCATAGTTCATGCATTTCACATGTCTAGACGTGAATTAAAAAATAATTTGGACAATATCTGACATATTTTGAAATTTGTCAAAAATCTGTCTTTTTTCCTGACCCGGACCTTATGTGAAAACTAAGAAAATCTGAAAAGTACAAAAAAAATCAGACAATTTTTTTTTCACTTTTTTTCCATAGTTCATGCATTTCACATGTCTAGACGTGAATTAAAAAATAATTTGGACAATATTTGACATATTTTGAAATTTGTCAAAAATCTTTCTTTTTTCCTGACCCCGGACCTTATGTGAAAACTAAGAAAATCTGAAAAGTATGAAAAAAAATCAGACCAATTTTTTTTTTTCACTTTTTTTTCCATAGTTCATGCATTTCACATGTCTAGGCGTGAAATAAAAATAATTTGGACAATATCTGACATATTTTAAAATTTGTCAAAAATCTGTCTTTTCCTGACCCCGGACCTTATGTGAAAACTAAGAAAATCTGAAAAGTAGAAAAAAAAAAATCAGACCAATTTTTTTTCACTTTTTTTTTCCATAGTTCATGCATTTCACATGTCTAGGCGTGAATTAAAAATAATTTGGACAATATCTGACATATTTTGAAATTTGTCAAAAATCTGTCTTTTTCCTGACCCCGGACCTTATGTGAAAACTAAGAAAATCTGAAAAGTATGAAAAAAAATCAGACCATTTTTTTTTTTTTTTTTTCCATAGTTCATGCATTTCACATGTCTAGGCGTGAAATAAAAATAATTTGGACAATATCTAACAGATTTTTTAAATTTTTAAAAAAATATGTCTTTTCCTGACCCCGGACCTTATGTGAAAACTAAGAAAATCTGAAAAGTAGTAAAAAAAAATCAGACAATTTTTTTTTTCTTTTTTTTCCATAGTTCATGCATTTCACATGTCTAGGCGTGAATTAAAAAATAATTTGGACAATATCTGACATATTTTGAAATTTGTTAAAAAATCTGTCTTTTTCCTGACCCCGGACCTTATGTGAAAACTAAGAAAATCTGAAAAGTACAAAAAAAATCAGACAATTTTTTTTCACTTTTTTTCCATAGTTCATGCATTTCACATGTCTAGACGTGAATTAAAAATAATTTGGACAATATTTGACATATTTTGAAATTTGTCAAAATCTGTCTTTTTCCTGACCCCGGACCTTATGTGAAAACTAAGAAAATCTGAAAAGTATGAAAAAAAATCAGACCAATTTTTTTTTCTTTTTTTCCATAGTTCATGCATTTCACATGTCTAGGCGTGAAATAAAAATAATTTGGACAATATCTGACATATTTTAAAATTTGTCAAAAATCTGTCTTTTTCCTGACCCGGACCTTATGTGAAAACTAAGAAAATCTGAAAAGTACAAAAAAAAATCAGACCATTTTTTTTCACTTTTTTTCCATAGTTCATGCATTTCACATGTCTAGGCGTGAATTAAAAATAATTTGGACAATATCTAACAGATTTTTAAATTTGTTAAAAAATCTGTCTCTCACCCCGGACCTTATGTGAAAACTAAGAAAATCTGAAAAACAAAAAAAAAATCAGACAATTTTTTTTTTCACTTTTTTTTCCATAGTTCATGCATTTCACATGTCTAGGCGTGAATTAAAAAATAATTTGGACAATATCTGACATATTTTGAAATTTGTCAAAAATCTGTCTTTTTCCTGACCCCGGACCTTATGTGAAAACTAAGAAAATCTGAAAAGTATGAAAAAAAAATCAGACCAATTTTTTTTTTTTTTTTTCCATAGTTCATGCATTTCACATGTCTAGGCGTGAATTAAAAAATAATTTGGACAATATCTGACATATTTTGAAATTTGTCAAAAATCTGTCTTTTTTTTCCTGACCCCGGACCTTATGTGAAAACTAAGAAAATCTGAAAAGTATGAAAAAAAATCAGACCAATTTTTTTTCACTTTTTTTTTTTGCCATAGTTCATGCATTTCACATGTCTAGGCGTGAATTAAAAAATAATTTGGACAATATCTAACAGATTTTTCAAAAAATTTGTTAAAAATCTGTCTTTTTTCATGACCCCGGACCTTATGTGAAAACTAAGAAAATCTGAAAAGTATGAAAAAAAAATCAGACCATTTTTTTTCACTTTTTTTCCATAGTTCATGCATTTCACATGTCTAGGCGTGAATTAAAAATAATTTGGACAATATCTGACATATTTTGAAATTTGTTAAAAATCTGTCTTTTTTCTGACCCCGGACCTTATGTGAAAACTAAGAAAATCTGAAAAGTACAAAAAAAAATCAGACAATTTTTTTTCACTTTTTTTTCCATAGTTCATGCATTTCACATGTCTAGACGTGAATTAAAAAATAATTTGGACAATATTTGACATATTTTGAAATTTGTCAAAAATCTTTCTTTTTTCCTGACCCCGGACCTTATGTGAAAACTAAGAAAATCTGAAAAGTATGAAAAAAATCAGACCAATTTTTTTCACTTTTTTTCCCATTGTTCATTTATTTCACATGTCTAGACGTGAAATAAAAAATAATTTGGACAATATCTGACATATTTTAAAATTTGTCAAAAATCTGTCTTTTTTCCTGACCCCGGACCTTATGTGAAAACTAAGAAAATCTGAAAAGTACGAAAAAAACCAGACCATTTTTTTTTTTTTTTTTTCCATAGTTCATGCATTTCACATGTCTAGACGTGAAATAGAAAATAATTTGGACAACATCTAACAGATTTTTTAAATTTGTTAAAAAATCTGTCTCTCATCCTGACCGTGAAAACTAAGAAAATCTGAAAAGTACAAAAAAAATCAGACAATTTTTTTTCACTTTTTTTTCCATAGTTCATGCATTTCACATGTCTAGACGTGAATTAAAAAATAATTTGGACATTATCTGACATATTTTAAAATTTGTCAAAAATCTGTCTTTTTTCCTGACCCCGGACCTTATGTGAAAACTAAGAAAATCTGAAAAGTCTGAAAAAAAAATCAGACCAATTTTTTTTCACTTTTTTTTTTCCCATTGTTCATGCATTTCACATGTCTAGACGTGAATTAAAAAAGAATTTGTACAATATCTGACAGATTTTTAAATTTGTTAAAAAATCTGTCTCTCATCCTGACTGCGAAAACTAAGAAAATCTGAAAAGTACAAAAAAAATCAGACCAATTTTTTTTCACTTTTTTTGCCATAGTTCATGCATTTCACATGTCTAGACGTGAATTAAAAAATAATTTGTACAATATCTAACAGATTTTTAAATTTGTTAAAAAATCTGTCTCTCATCCTGACTGCGAAAACTAAGAAAATCTGAAAAGTATGAAAAAAAATCAGACCAATTTTTTTTTCACTTTTTTTCCCATAGTTCATGCATTTCACATGTCTAGGCGTGAATTAAAAATAATTTGGACAATATTTGACAGATTTTGAAATTTGTCAAAAAATATGTCTTTTTCCTGACCCCGGACCTTATGTGAAAACTAAGAAAATCTGAAAAGTATGAAAAAAATCAGACAATTTTTTTTCAATTTTTTTCCATAGTTCATGCATTTCACATGTCTAGGCGTGAATTAAAAATAATTTGGACAATATCTGACATATTTTGAAATTTGTCAAAAATCTGTCTTTTTCCTGACCCGGACCTTATGTGAAAACTAAGAAAATCTGAAAAGTACAAAAAAAATCAGACAATTTTTTTTTCTTTTTTTTTCCATAGTTCATGCATTTCACATGTCTAGGCGTGAATTAAAAATAATTTGGACAATATCTGACATATTTTGAAATTTGTCAAAAATCTTTTTTTTCCTGACCCCGGACCTTATGTGAAAACTAAGAAAATCTGAAAAGTATGAAAAAAAATCAGACCAATTTTTTTCACTTTTTTCCATAGTTCATGCATTTCACATGTCTAGGCGTGAAATTAAAAATAATTTGGACAATATCTGACATATTTTGAAATTTGTCAAAAATCTTTCTTTTTCTGACCCCGGACCTTATGTGAAAACTAAGAAAATCTGAAAAGTATGAAAAAAATCAGACCAATTTTATTTCACTTTTTTTGCCATAGTTCATGCATTTCACATGTCTAGACGTGAATTAAAAAATATTTTGGACAATATCTGACATATTTTGAAATTTGTCAAAAATCTGTCTTTTTTCCTGACCCCGGACCTTATGTGAAAACTAAGAAAATCTGAAAAGTATGAAAAAAATAAGACCAATTTTTTTTTCTTTTTTTTCCATAGTTCATGCATTTCACATGTCTAGACGTGAAATAGAAAATAATTTGGACAATATCTAACAGATTTTTAAATTTGTTAAAAAATCTGTCTCTCATCCTGACCGCGAAAACTAAGAAAATCTGAAAAGTACAAAAAAAATCAGACAATTTTTTTTCACTTTTTTTTCCATAGTTCATGCATTTCACATGTCTAGATGTGAATTAAAAAATAATTTGGACAATATCTGACATATTTTGAAATTTGTCGAAAATCTGTCTTTTTTCCTGACCCCGGACCTTATGTGAAAACTAAGAAAATCTGAAAAGTACAAAAAAATCAGACAATTTTTTTCACTTTTTTTTCCATAGTTCATGCATTTCACATGTCTAGACGTGAATTAAAAAATAATTTGGACAATATTTGACATATTTTGAAATTTGTCAAAAATCTTTCTTTTTTCCTGACCCCGGACCTTATGTGAAAACTAAGAAAATCTGAAAAGAAATCACTGAAAAAAATCAGACCAATTTTTTTTCTTTTTTTTTTCCATTGTTCATTTATTTCACATGTCTAGACGTGAAATAAAAAATAATTTGGACAATATCTGACATATTTTAAAATTTGTCAAAAATCTGTCTTTTTTCCTGACCCGGACCTTATGTGAAAACTAAGAAAATCTGAAAAGTAAAAAAAAAACCAGACCATTTTTTTTTTTTTTTTTTCCATAGTTCATGCATTTCACATGTCTAGACGTGAAATAGAAAATAATTTGGACAATATCTAACAGATTTTTTAAATTTGTTAAAAAATCTGTCTCTCATCCTGATGTGAAAACTAAGAAAATCTGAAAAGTACAAAAAAAATCAGACAATTTTTTTTTCACTTTTTTCCATAGTTCATGCATTTCACATGTCTAGACGTGAATTAAAAAATAATTTGGACAATATCTTACATATTTTGAAATTTGTCAAAAATCTGTCTTTTTTCCTGACCCCGGACCTTATGTGAAAACTAAGAAAATCTGAAAAGTATGAAAAAAATCAGACCAATTTTTTTTCACTTTTTTTCCATAGTTCATGCATTTCACATGTCTAGGCGTGAATTAAAAATAATTTGGACAATATCTGACATATTTTGAAATTTGTCAAAAATCTGTCTTTTTTCCTGACCCGGACCTTATGTGAAAACTAAGAAAATCTGAAAAGTATGAAAAAAAATCAGACCAATTTTTTTTCACTTTTTTTCCATAGTTCATGCATTTCACATGTCTAGGCGTGAATTAAAAAATAATTTGGACAATATCTGACATATTTTGAAATTTGTCCAAAAAAATCTGTCTTTTTTCCTGACCCCGGACCTTATGTGAAAACTAAGAAAATCTGAAAAGTATAAAAAAAAAATCAGACCAATTTTTTTTTTTTTTTTTCCATAGTTCATGCATTTCACATGTCTAGGCGTGAATTAAAAATATTTTTGGACAATATCTGACATATTTTGAAATTTGTCAAAAATCTGTCTTTTTCCTGACCCCGGACCTTATGTGAAAACTAAGAAAATCTGAAAAGTATAAAAAAAAAATCAGACCAATTTTTTTTCACTTTTTTCCATAGTTCATGCATTTCACATGTCTAGGCGTGAATTAAAAAATAATTTGGACAATATCTGACATATTTTGAAATTTGTCAAAATCTTTCTTTTTTTCCTGACCCCGGACCTTATGTGAAAACTAAGAAAATCTGAAAAGTATGAAAAAAAATCAGACCAATTTTTTTTCACTTTTTTTCCATAGTTCATGCATTTCACATGTCTAGGCGTGAATTAAAAATAATTTGGACAATATCTAACATATTTTTAAATTTGTTAAAAAATCTGTCTTTCATGACCCGGACCTTATGTGAAAACTAAGAAAATCTGAAAAAGTACAAAAAAAAAATCAGACAATTTTTTTTCACTTTTTTTCCATAGTTCATGCATTTCACATGTCTAGGCGTGAATTAAAAAATAATTTGGACAATATCTGACATATTTTTTAAAATTTGTCAAAAAATCTGTTTTTTCCTGACCCCGGACCTTATGTGAAAACTAAGAAAATCTGAAAAGTACAAAAAAATCAGACAATTTTTTTTTCACTTTTTTCCATAGTTCATGCATTTCACATGTCTAGGCGTGAATTAAAAAATAATTTGGACAATATTTGACATATTTTTGAAATTTGTCAAAAATCTTTCTTTTCCTGACCCCGGACCTTATGTGAAAACTAAGAAAATCTGAAAAGTCTGAAAAAAAAAAATCAGACCATTTTTTTTCACTTTTTTTCCCATAGTTCATGCATTTCACATGTCTAGGCGTGAAATAAAAAATAATTTGGACAATATCTGACATATTTTAAAATTTGTCAAAAATCTGTCTTTTTCCTGACCCGGACCTTATGTGAAAACTAAGAAAATCTGAAAAGTATGAAAAAAAATCAGACCAATTTTTTTCACTTTTTTTTCCATAGTTCATGCATTTCACATGTCTAGGCGTGAAATAAAAAATAATTTGGACAATATCTGACATATTTTGAAATTTGTTAAAAAATCTGTCTTTTCCTGACCCCGGACCTTATGTGAAAACTAAGAAAATCTGAAAAGTCTGAAAAAAATCAGACCATTTTTTTTCTTTTTTTTTCCATAGTTCATGCATTTCACATGTCTAGGCGTGAAATAAAAAATAATTTGGACAATATCTAACATATTTTTAAATTTGTTAAAAATCTGTCTTTTCCTGACCCCGGACCTTATGTGAAAACTAAGAAAATCTGAAAAGTATGAAAAAAAATCAGACAATTTTTTTTTTTTTCACTTTTTTCCATAGTTCATGCATTTCACATGTCTAGGCGTGAATTAAAAATAATTTGGACAATATCTGACATATTTTAAAATTTGTCAAAAATCTTTCTTTTCCTGACCCGGACCTTATGTGAAAACTAAGAAAATCTGAAAAGTACGAAAAAAATCAGACCAATTTTTTTTTCACTTTTTTCCATAGTTCATGCATTTCACATGTCTAGGCGTGAATTAAAAAATAATTTGGACAATATCTGACAGATTTTTGAAATTTGTAAAAAAAATCTGTCTTTTTTCACCCCGGACCTTATGTGAAAACTAAGAAAATCTGAAAAGTATGAAAAAAAATCAGACCAATTTTTTTTTTTCACTTTTTTTCCATAGTTCATGCATTTCACATGTCTAGGCGTGAATTAAAAAATAATTTGGACAATATCTAACATATTTTTTAAATTTGTTAAAAATCTGTCTTTTTCTGACCCGGACCTTATGTGAAAACTAAGAAAATCTGAAAAGTCTGAAAAAAAAATCAGACCAATTTTTTTCACTTTTTTCCATAGTTCATGCATTTCACATGTCTAGGCGTGAATTAAAAATAATTTGGACAATATCTGACATATTTTGAAATTTGTCAAAATCTGTCTTTTTTCCTGACCCCGGACCTTATGTGAAAACTAAGAAAATCTGAAAAGTACAAAAAAAAAAAAATCAGACCAATTTTTTTTCACTTTTTTTCCATAGTTCATGCATTTCACATGTCTAGGCGTGAATTAAAAATAATTTGGACAATATCTGACATATTTTTGAAATTTGTTAAAAATCTGTCTTTTCATGACCCGGACCTTATGTGAAAACTAAGAAAATCTGAAAAGTCTGAAAAAAAAATCAGACCAATTTTTTTTTTCACTTTTTTTTCCATAGTTCATGCATTTCACATGTCTAGGCGTGAATTAAAAATAATTTGGACAATATCTAACAGATTTTTAAATTTGTTAAAAATCTGTCTTTCTCATCCGGACCTTATGTGAAAACTAAGAAAATCTGAAAAGTATGAAAAAAATCAGACCAATTTTTTTCACTTTTTTTGCCATAGTTCATGCATTTCACATGTCTAGACGTGAATTAAAAAATAATTTGGACAATATCTGACATATTTTGAAATTTGTCAAAAATCTGTCTTTTTTTTTTCCTGACCCCCGGACCTTATGTGAAAACTAAGAAAATCTGAAAAGTATGAAAAAAAATCAGACCATTTTTTTTTTTTTTTTTCCCATAGTTCATGCATTTCACATGTCTAGGCGTGAATTAAAAATAATTTGGACAATATCTGACATATTTTGAAATTTGTCAAAAAATCTGTCTTTTTCTGACCCGGACCTTATGTGAAAACTAAGAAAATCTGAAAAGTAAAAAAAAAAAAATCAGACAATTTTTTTTCACTTTTTTTCCATAGTTCATGCATTTCACATGTCTAGGCGTGAATTAAAAAATAATTTGGACAATATCTGACATATTTTTGAAATTTGTTAAAAAATCTGTCTTTTTCTGACCCGGACCTTATGTGAAAACTAAGAAAATCTGAAAAGTCAAAAAAAAAAACCAGACCATTTTTTTTTCACTTTTTTTTTCCATAGTTCATGCATTTCACATGTCTAGGCGTGAAATTAAAAAATAATTTGGACAATATCTAACATATTTTGAAATTTGTTAAAAATCTGTCTTTTTCTGACCCGGACCTTATGTGAAAACTAAGAAAATCTGAAAAGTACAAAAAAAATCAGACAATTTTTTTTCACTTTTTTTTCCATAGTTCATGCATTTCACATGTCTAGACGTGAATTAAAAAATAATTTGGACAATATCTGACATATTTTAAAATTTGTCAAAAATCTGTCTTTTTTCCTGACCCCGGACCTTATGTGAAAACTAAGAAAATCTGAAAAGTACGAAAAAAATCAGACCAATTTTTTTCACTTTTTTTCCATAGTTCATGCATTTCACATGTCTAGGCGTGAATTAAAAATAATTTGGACAATATCTGACATATTTTTAAATTTGTCAAAAAAAATCTGTCTCTCACCCGGACCTTATGTGAAAACTAAGAAAATCTGAAAAGTATGAAAAAATCAGACCAATTTTTTTTCACTTTTTTTGCCATAGTTCATGCATTTCACATGTCTAGGCGTGAATTAAAAATAATTTGGACAATATCTGACATATTTTTGAAATTTGTTAAAAATCTGTCTTCATGACCCGGACCTTATGTGAAAACTAAGAAAATCTGAAAAGTACGAAAAAAAATCAGACAATTTTTTTTTCACTTTTTTTCCATAGTTCATGCATTTCACATGTCTAGGCGTGAATTAAAAAATAATTTGGACAATATCTGACATATTTTGAAATTTGTCAAAATCTGTCTTTTTTCCTGACCCCGGACCTTATGTGAAAACTAAGAAAATCTGAAAACAAAAAAAATCAGACAATTTTTTTTTCTTTTTTTTCCATAGTTCATGCATTTCACATGTCTAGGCGTGAATTAAAAAATAATTTGGACAATATTTGACATATTTTGAAATTTGTCAAAAATCTTCTTTTTTCTGACCCCGGACCTTATGTGAAAACTAAGAAAATCTGAAAAGTATGAAAAAAATCAGACCAATTTTTTTTTCACTTTTTTCCATAGTTCATGCATTTCACATGTCTAGGCGTGAATTAAAAATAATTTGGACAATATCTGACATATTTTGAAATTTGTCAAAAATCTGTCTTTTTCCTGACCCGGACCTTATGTGAAAACTAAGAAAATCTGAAAAGTATGAAAAAAATCAGACCAATTTTTTTTCACTTTTTTTGCCATAGTTCATGCATTTCACATGTCTAGACGTGAATTAAAAAATAATTTGGACAATATCTGACATATTTTGAAATTTGTCAAAAATCTGTCTTTTTTCCTGACCCCGGACCTTATGTGAAAACTAAGAAAATCTGAAAAGTATGAAAAAATCAGACCAATTTTTTTTCACTTTTTTTGCCATAGTTCATGCATTTCACATGTCTAGACGTGAATTAAAAAATAATTTGGACAATATCTGACATATTTTGAAATTTGTTAAAAATCTTTCTCTGACCCAGGACCTTATGTGAAAACTAAGAAAATCTGAAAAGTATAAAAAAAATCAGACAATTTTTTTTTTCACTTTTTTTTTCCATAGTTCATGCATTTCACATGTCTAGGCGTGAATTAAAAAATAATTTGGACAATATTTGACATATTTTGAAATTTGTCAAAATCTGTCTTTTCTGACCAGGACCTTATGTGAAAACTAAGAAAATCTGAAAAGTACAAAAAAAATCAGACCAATTTTTTTCACTTTTTTTTCCATAGTTCATGCATTTCACATGTCTAGGCGTGAAATAAAAAATAATTTGGACAATATCTGACATATTTTAAAATTTGTCAAAATCTGTCTTTTTCCTGACCCCGGACCTTATGTGAAAACTAAGAAAATCTGAAAAAAGTCTGAAAAAAAAAATCAGACCATTTTTTTTTTTTTTTTCCATAGTTCATGCATTTCACATGTCTAGGCGTGAATTAAAAAATAATTTGGACAATATCTAACATTTTTTAAATTTGTTAAAAATCTGTCTTTTTCTCACCCAGGACCTTATGTGAAAACTAAGAAAATCTGAAAAGTACCAAAAAAAATCAGACAATTTTTTTCACTTTTTCCATAGTTCATGCATTTCAAATGTCTAGGCGTGAATTAAAAATAATTTGGACAATATCTGACATATTTTGAAATTTGTCAAAAATCTGTCTTTTCCCTGACCCGGACCTTATGTGAAAACTAAGAAAATCTGAAAAGTACGAAAAAAATCAGACCAATTTTTTTTTCACTTTTTTTCCCATAGTTCATGCATTTCACATGTCTAGGCGTGAATTAAAAATAATTTGGACAATATCTGACATATTTTTTAAATTTGTTAAAAATCTGTCTTTCCTGACCCGGACCTTATGTGAAAACTAAGAAAATCTGAAAAGTACCAAAAAAATCAGACCAATTTTTTTTTCACTTTTTTGCCATAGTTCATGCATTTCACATGTCTAGGCGTGAATTAAAAATAATTTGGACAATATCTGACATATTTTGAAATTTGTCAAAATCTGTCTTTTCCTGACCCGGACCTTATGTGAAAACTAAGAAAATCTGAAAAGTCCGAAAAAAAATCAGACCAATTTTTTTTCACCTTTTTTTCCATAGTTCATGCATTTCACATGTCTAGGCGTGAATTAAAAAAAAATAATTTGGACAATATCTGACATATTTTAAAATTTGTCAAAAATCTGTCTTTTTTCTGACCAGGACCTTATGTGAAAACTAAGAAAATCTGAAAAGTATAAAAAAAATCAGACCAATTTTTTTTTTCACTTTTTTTCCCATAGTTCATGCATTTCACATGTCTAGGCATGAATTAAAAATAATTTGGACAATATCTGACATATTTTTAAATTTGTAAAAAATCTGTCTTTCCTGACCCCGGACCTTATGTGAAAACTAAGAAAATCTGAAAAGTCCGAAAAAAAATCAGACAATTTTTTTTCACTTTTTTTTTGCCATAGTTCATGCATTTCACATGTCTAGGCGTGAATTAAAAATAATTTGGACAATATCTGACATATTTTTTAAAATTTGTCAAAAATCTGTCTTTTTCTGACCCGGACCTTATGTGAAAACTAAGAAAATCTGAAAAGTCCGAAAAAAAATCAGACCATTTTTTTTCACTTTTTTTGCCATGGATTCATGCATTTCACATGTCTAGGCGGCATTGAAAAAAAATTTGGACAATATCTGACAGATTTTGAAATTTGTCAAAATCTGTCTTTTCCTGATCGGACCTTATGTGAAAACTAAGAAAATCTGAAAAGTCTGAAAAAAAATCAGACCAATTTTTTTTTCACTTTTTTTTTCCATAGTTCATGCATTTCACATGTCTAGGCGTGAATTAAAAATAATTTGGACAATATCTAACATATTTTTGAAATTTGTTAAAAATCTGTCTTTTCTCATCCCGGACCTTATGTGAAAACTAAGAAAATCTGAAAAGTCGAAAAAAAAATCAGACCAATTTTTTTTTTTTTTTCCATAGTTCATGCATTTCACATGTCTAGGCGTGAATTAAAAATAATTTGGACAATATTTGACATATTTTGAAATTTGTCAAAATCTGTTTTTTTCCTGACCCGGACCTTATGTGAAAACTAAGAAAATCTGAAAAGTCGAAAAAAATCAGACCAATTTTTTTTTTTTTTTTTTGCCATAGTTCATGCATTTCACATGTCTAGGCGTGAATTAAAAAATAATTTGGACAATATCTGACATATTTTGAAATTTGTCAAAATCTGTCTTTTCCTGACCCCGGACCTTATGTGAAAACTAAGAAAATCTGAAAAGTCCGAAAAAAAATCAGACAATTTTTTTTTTCACTTTTTTTTGCCATAGATCATGCATTTCAAATGTCTAGGCGTGAATTAAAAATAATTTGGACAATATCTGACATATTTTTGAAATTTGTCAAAATCTGTCTTTTCTGACCCGGACCTTATGTGAAAACTAAGAAAATCTGAAAAGTCTGAAAAAAATCAGACCAATTTTTTTTTTCACTTTTTTTTGCCATAATTCATGCATTTCAAATGTCTAGGCGTGAATTAAAAATAATTTGGACAATATCTGACATAGATTTTCAAAATTTGTTAAAAAATCTGTCTTTTTCATCCAGGACCTTATGTGAAAACTAAGAAAATCTGAAAAAAGAAAATCTGAAAAAAAAAAAATCAGACAATTTTTTTTTTTTTTGCCATAGTTCATGCATTTCACATGTCTAGGCGTGAATTAAAAAAATAATTTGGACAATATCTGACATATTTTAAAATTTGTCAAAATCTGTCTTTTTCCTGACCCCGGACCTTATGTGAAAACTAAGAAAATCTGAAAAAGTCCGAAAAAAATCAGACAATTTTTTTCACTTTTTTCCCATAGTTCATGCATTTCACATGTCTAGGCGTGAATTAAAAATAATTTGGACAATATCTGACATATTTTGAAATTTGTAAAAAAAATCTGTCTCTCTGACCCCGGACCTTATGTGAAAACTAAGAAAATCTGAAAAGTCCGAAAAAAATCAGACAATTTTTTTTTCACTTTTTTGCCATAGTTCATGCATTTCAAATGTCTAGGCGTGAATTAAAAAATAATTTGGACAATATCTGACATATTTTGAAATTTGTCAAAATCTGTCTTTTTCCTGACCCCGGACCTTATGTGAAAACTAAGAAAATCTGAAAAGTCGAAAAAAAATCAGACCAATTTTTTCACTTTTTGCCATAGATCATGCATTTCATGTCTAGGCGTGAATAAAAAATAATTTGGACAATATCTGACATATTTTGAAATTTGTCAAAATCTGTCTTTTTTCCTGACCCGGACCTTATGTGAAAACTAAGAAAATCTGAAAAGTCCAAAAAATCAGACAATTTTTTTTCACTTTTTTGCCATAGTTCATGCATTTCACATGTCTAGGCGTGAATTAAAAAATAATTTGGACAATATTTGACATATTTTTGAAATTTGTCAAAATCTGTCTTTTCCTGACCCCGGACCTTATGTGAAAACTAAGAAAATCTGAAAAATCTGAAAAAAAATCAGACCAATTTTTTTCACTTTTTTTTTTCCCCATAGTTCATGCATTTCACATGTCTAGGCGTGAATTAAAAAATAATTTGGACAATATTTGACATATTTTGAAATTTGTCAAAAATCTGTCTTTTCCTGACCCCGGACCTTATGTGAAAACTAAGAAAATCTGAAAAGTCCGAAAAAATCAGACAATTTTTTTTTTTTTTTTTTGCCATAGATCATGCATTTCAAATGTCTAGGCGTGAATTAAAAATAATTTGGACAATATCTGACATATTTTGAAATTTGTCAAAAAAATCTGTCTTTTTCCTGACCCGGACCTTATGTGAAAACTAAAGAAAATCTGAAAAGTATGAAAAAAATCAGACCAATTTTTTTCACTTTTTTTTTTGCCATAGATCATGCATTTCATGTCTAGGCGTGAATTAAAAAAATAATTTGGACAATATCTGACATATTTTTTAAATTTGTCAAAAAATCTTTTTTTTCCTGACCCGGACCTTATGTGAAAACTAAGAAAATCTGAAAAGTCCGAAAAAAAATCAGACCAATTTTTTTCACTTTTTTGCCATAGTTCATGCATTTCACATGTCTAGGCGTGAATTAAAAATAATTTGGACAATATTTGACATATTTTGAAATTTGTCAAAATCTTTCTTTTTCTGACCCCGGACCTTATGTGAAAACTAAGAAAATCTGAAAAGTCCGAAAAAAAATCAGACCATTTTTTTTCACTTTTTGCCATAGATCATGCATTTCACATGTCTAGGCGTGAATTAAAAATAATTTGGACAATATCTGACATATTTTGAAATTTGTCAAAATCTGTCTTTTTTGACCCGGACCTTATGTGAAAACTAAGAAAATCTGAAAAGTCTGAAAAAAATCAGACCAATTTTTTTTTTTTTTTGCCATAGATCATGCATTTCAAATGTCTAGGCGTGAATTAAAAATAATTTGGACAATATCTGACATATTAAAAAATTTGTCAAAATCTGTCTCTTTTCCCTGACCCGGACCTTATGTGAAAACTAAGAAAATCTGAAAAGTCAAAAAAAAATCAGACCAATTTTTTTCACTTTTTTGCCATAGATCATGCATTTCACATGTCTAGGCGTGAATTAAAAATAATTTGGACAATATCTGACATATTTTTTAAAATTTGTCAAAATCTGTCTTTTCTGACCCCGGACCTTAAACTAAAACTAAGAAAATCTGAAAAAATTACAAAAAAAAATCAGATTTTTTTTTTTTTTTTTTTTTTGCCATAGTTCATGCATTTCAAATGTCTAGGCGTGAATTAAAAATAATTTGGACAATATCTGACATATTTTGAAATTTGTCAAAATCTGTCTTTTTCCTCTGACCCCGGACCTTATGTGAAAACTAAGAAAATCTGAAAAGTCGAAAAAAAAATCAGACAATTTTTTTTTTTTTTTTTTCCCATAGTTCATGCATTTCAAATGTCTAGGCGTGAATTAAAAATAATTTGGACAATATCTGACATATTTTGAAATTTGTAAAAAATCTGTCTTTTCCTGACCCGGACCTTATGTGAAAACTAAGAAAATCTGAAAAGTCGAAAAAAATCAGACAATTTTTTTTTTTTTTTTTTACCATAGATCATGCATTTCAAATGTCTAGGCGTGAATTAAAAATAATTTGGACAATATCTAACATATTTTTTAAATTTGTTAAAAATCTGTCTTTTCCTGACCCCGGACCTTATGTGAAAACTAAGAAAATCTGAAAAGTACAAAAAAAATCAGACAATTTTTTCACTTTTTTCCATAGTTCATGCATTTCACATGTCTAGGCGTGAATTAAAAATAATTTGGACAATATCTGACATATTTTGAAATTTGTCAAAAAATCTGTCTTTTCCTGACCCGGACCTTATGTGAAAACTAAGAAAAATCTGAAAAGTCCGAAAAAAAAATCAGACCAATTTTTTTTCTTTTTGCCATAGATCATGCATTTCACATGTCTAGGCGTGAATTAAAAATAATTTGGACAATATCTGACATATTTTGAAATTTGTTCAAAATCTGTCTTTTTCTGACCCGGACCTTATGTGAAAACTAAGAAAATCTGAAAAGTCGAAAAAAATCAGACAATTTTTTTTCACTTTTTTGCCATAGATCATGCATTTCACATGTCTAGGCGTGAATTAAAAAATAATTTGGACAATATCTGACATATTTTGAAATTTGTCAAAATCTGTCTTTTTTTCTGACCCCGGACCTTATGTGAAAACTAAGAAAATCTGAAAAAGTCTGAAAAAAATCAGACAATTTTTTTTTCACTTTTTTGCCATAGATCATGCATTTCAAATGTCTAGGCGTGAATTAAAAATAATTTGGACAATATCTGACATATTTTGAAATTTGTCAAAATCTGTCTTTTTCCTGACCCGGACCTTATGTGAAAACTAAGAAAAATCTGAAAAGTATGAAAAAAATCAGACAATTTTTTTTCACAATTTTTTTTTTTTTGCCATATCATGCATTTCACATGTCTAGGCGTGAATTAAAAAAATAATTTGGACAATATCTGACATATTTTGAAATTTGTTAAAAATCTGTCTTTTTTCCTGACCGGACCTTATGTGAAAACTAAAGAAAATCTGAAAGTCAAAAAAAAATCAGACAATTTTTTTTTCCACTTTTTGCCATAGATCATGCATTTCAAATGTCTAGGCGTGAATTA
The DNA here is from genome assembly GCF_017589495.1 of Alosa alosa. Taxonomy (NCBI): domain Eukaryota; kingdom Metazoa; phylum Chordata; class Actinopteri; order Clupeiformes; family Clupeidae; genus Alosa; species Alosa alosa. The sequence goes on along the minus strand of NW_025962133.1, from coordinate 740,824 downwards.
AAAAATAATTTGGACAATATCTGACATATTTTGAAATTTGTAAAAATCTGTCTTTTTTCCTGACCCGGACCTTATGTGAAAACTAAAATCTGAAAAGTCGAAAAAAATCAGACCAATTTTTTTCACTTTTTTTGCCATAGTTCATGCATTTCACATGTCTAGCATTGAATTAAAAAATAATTTGGACAATATCTGACATATTTTGAAATTTGTCAAAATCTGTCTTCTTTTCCTGACCCCGGACCTTATGTGAAAACTAAGAAAATCTGAAAGTGAAAAAAATCAGACAATTTTTTTTTCACTTTTTTTCCATAGTTCATGCATTTCACATGTCTAGGCGTGAATTAAAAATAATTTGGACAATATCTGACATATTTTGAAATTTGTCAAAAAAATCTGTCTTTTTCCTGACCCGGACCTTATGTGAAAACTAAGAAAATCTGAAAAGTCTGAAAAAAATAAGACAATTTTTTTTTTTCACTTTTTTCCATAGATTCATGCATTTCACATGTCTAGGCGTGAATTAAAAATAATTTGGACAATATCTGACATATTTTGAAATTTGTCAAAATCTGTCTTTTCCTGACCGGACCTTATGTGAAAACTAAAGAAAATCTGAAAAAAAAAAAAAAAAAAAGACCAATTTTTTCACTTTTTTTGCCATAGATCATGCATTTCACATGTCTAGGCGTGAATTAAAAATAATTTGGACAATATCGACATATTTTGAAATTTGTCAAAATCTGTCTTTTTCCTGACCCCGGACCTTATGTGAAAACTAAGAAAATCTGAAAAGTCCGAAAAAAAATCAGACCATTTTTTTTTCACTTTTTTTTTTCCCATAGATCATGCATTTCACATGTCTAGGCGTGAATTTCAAAAAAATAATTTGGACAATATCTGACATATTTTGAAATTTGTCAAAATCTGTCTTTTCTGACCCGGACCTTATGTGAAAACTAAGAAAATCTGAAAAAGTCGAAAAAAAATCAGACAATTTTTTTTTTCAATTTTTTTCCATAGATAGTGCATTTCAAATGTCTAGGCGTGAATTAAAAATAATTTGGACAATATCTGACATATATTTTGAAATTTGTCAAAATCTGTCTTTTTTCCTGACCGGACCTTATGTGAAAACTAAGAAAATCTGAAAAGTCCGAAAAAAAATCAGACCAATTTTTTTTTCACTTTTTGCCATAGTTCATACATTTCACATGTCTAGGCGTGAATTAAAAATAATTTGGACAATATCGACATATTTTGAAATTTGTCAAAATCTGTCTTTTTCTGACCCCGGACCTTATGTGAAAACTAAGAAAATCTGAAAAATTACCAAAAAAAATCAGACCAATTTTTTCACTTTTTTTCCATAGATCATGCATTTCAAATGTCTAGGCGTGAATTAAAAATAATTTGGACAATATTTGACATATTTTGAAATTTGTCAAAAAATCTTTTTTTTCTGACCCCGGACCTTATGTGAAAACTAAGAAAATCTGAAAAATGCGAAAAAAATCAGACCAATTTTTTTTCACTTTTTCCCCATAATTCATGCATTTCAAATGTCTAGGCATTGAATTAAAAATAATTTGGACAATATTTGACAGATTTTGAAATTTGTTAAAAATATGTCTTTTTCTGACCCGGACCTTATGTGAAAAACTAAGAAAATCTGAAAAGTATGAAAAAAAATCAGACAATTTTTTTTCACTTTTTTTGCCATAGTTCATGCATTTTCACATGTCTAGGCATTGAAATAAAAATAATTTGGACAATATCTGACATATTTGAAATTTGTCCAAAATCTGTCTTTTTTCTGACCCGGACCTTATGTTGAAAACTAAGAAAATCTGAAAGTATACAAAAAAAAATCAGACCAATTTTTTTTTCACTTTTTTTGCCATAGTTCATGCATTTCAAATGTCTGCGTGAATTAAAAAATAATTTGGACAATATCTAACATATTTTTAAATTTGTTAAAATCTTTCTTTTCTCCTTGGACCTTATGTGAAAACTAAGAAAATCTGAAAGAACAAAAAAAAAATCAGACAATTTTTTCACTTTTTTTTTCCATATTTCATGCATTTCACATGTCTAGGCGTGAATTAAAAAAATAATTTGGACAATATTGACATATTTTTTGAAATTTGTCAAATCTTCTTTTCTGACGGACCTTATGTGAAAACTAAAATCTGAAAATCTGAAAAAAATCAAGACCATTTTTTTTCACTTTTTTTCCATTGTTCATGCATTTCACATGTCTAGACGATGAATGAGAAAAATAATTTGGACAATATCTGACATATTTTAAGAAATTTGTCAAAAAATCTGTCTTTTCTGACCCGGACCTTATGTGAAAACTAAGAAAATCTGAAAGAATGAAAAAAAAACAGACCATTTTTTTTTTTTTTTTTCCATGGATCATGCATTTCAAATGTCTAGGCGTGAAATTAAAAATATTTGGACAACATCTAACAGATTTTTTAAATTTGTTAAAAAAATCTTTTGTCTCTCACCTTATGTGAAAACTAAGAAAATCTGAAAAGTACAAAAAAAATCAGACAATTTTTTTTCACTTTTTTGCCATAGATCATGCATTTCACATGTCTAGGCGTGAATTAAAATAATTTGGACAATATCTAACAGATTTTTTAAATTTGTTAAAAAATCTGTCTTTTCCTCCCAGGACCTTATGTGAGAAACTAAGAAAATCTGAAAAGTGCGAAAAAAAATCAGACCAATTTTTTCACTTTTCCATAGTTCATGCATTTCGCATGTCTAGACGTGAATTAAAATTTGGACATTATCTGACATATTTTAAAATTTGTCAAAATCTATCTTTCCTGACCCGGTTGCTTTATGTGAAAACTAAGAAAATCTGAAAATCTGAAAAAAAATCAGACCAATTTTTTCACTTTTTTCCATTATTCATACATTTTCACATGTCTAGGCGTGAATTAAAAAAATTTGTATCGGGTTTTTTAAATTTGTTAAAAATCTGTCTCTCATCTGACCAGGACCTTATGCGAAAACTAAGAGAAAAAATCTGAAAATCTGAAAAAAAAATCAGACCAATTTTTTTTCACTTTTTTTTGCCATAGTTCAATACATTTTCAAATGTCTAGGCATTGAATTAGAAAATAATTTGGACAATATCAGCCATATTTGAAA
>NW_025962133.1:704382-737153 GCF_017589495.1 Alosa alosa | reverse complement strand
TCATGCATTTCACATGTCTAGACGTGAATTAAAAAATAATTTGGACAATAGTTGACAGATTTTGAAATTTGTCAAAAAAATCTGTCTTTTTTTCCTGACCCGGACCTTATGTGAAAACTAAGAAAAATCTGAAAAGTACTAAAAAAAAATCAGACCAATTTTTTTTTCACTTTTTTTCCCATATTTCATGCATTTCACATGTCTAGACGTGAATAAAAAAATAATTTGGACAATATCTGACATATTTTGAAATTTGTCAAAATCTGTCTTTTTTTTCTGACCCCGGACCTTATGTGAAAACTAAGAAAATCTGAAAAGTACGAAAAAAATCAGACCAATTTTTTTTCACTTTTTTTGCCATAGTTCATGCATTTAACATGTCTAGACGTGAATTAAAAAATAATTTGGACAATATCTGACAGATTTTGAAATTTGTCAAAAATCTGTCTTTTTTCCTGACCCCGGACCTTATGTGAAAAACTAAGAAAATCTGAAAAGTTTGAAAAAAAAATCAGACCAATTTTTTTTTCACTTTTTTGCCATAGTTCATGCATTTCACTTGTCTAGGCGTGAATTAAAAAATAATTTGGACAATAGTTGACAGATTTTGAAATTTGTCAAAATCTGTCTTTTTTTCCTGACCCCGGACCTTATGTGAAAACTAAGAAAATCTGAAAAGTCTGAAAAAAAAATCAGACAATTTTTTTTCACTTTTTTGCCATAGTTCATGCATTTCACATGTCTAGGCGTGAATTAAAAAAAATAATTTGGACAATATCTGACATATTTTGAAATTTGTCAAAAATCTGTCTTTTTTTCCTGACCTTATGTGAAAACTAAGAAAATCTGAAAAGTCGAAAAAAATCAGACCAATTTTTTTTCACTTTTTTTTGCCATAGTTCATGCATTTCACATGTCTAGGCGTGAATTAAAAAAAATAATTTGGACAATATCTGACAGATTTTGAAATTTGTCAAAAAATCTGTCTTTTTTCCTGACCCCGGACCTTATGTGAAAACTAAGAAAATCTGAAAAGTATGAAAAAAATCAGACCAATTTTTTTCACTTTTTTTGCCATAGTTCATGCATTTCACATGTCTAGACGTGAATAAAAAAATAATTTGGACAATAGTTGACATATTTTGAAATTTGTCAAAATCTGTCTTTTTTCCTGACCCCGGACCTTATGTGAAAACTAAGAAAATCTGAAAAGTCGAAAAAAAATCAGACCAATTTTTTTTCACTTTTGTTGCCATAGTTCATGCATTTCAAATGTCTAGGCGTGAATTAAAAAATAATTTGGACAATATCTGACATATTTTGAAATTTGTCAAAAATCTGTCTTTTTCCTGACCTTATGTGAAAACTAAGAAAATCTGAAAAGTCAAAAAAAAAATCAGACCAATTTTTTTTCTTTTTTTTTGCCATAGTTCATGCATTTCACATGTCTAGGCGTGAATTAAAAAATAATTTGGACAATATCTGACATATTTTGAAATTTGTCAAAATCTGTCTTTTTTTCCTGACCCCGGACCTTATGTGAAAACTAAGAAAATCTGAAAAGTCCGAAAAAAATCAGACCAATTTTTTTTTTCACTTTTTTTTGCCATAGTTCATGCATTTCAAATGTCTAGGATTGAATTAAAAAAAATAATTTGGACAATATTTGACAGATTTTGAAATTTGTCAAAATCTGTCTTTTTTCCCGGACCTTATGTGAAAACTAAGAAAATCTGAAAAGTACGAAAAAAATCAGACCAATTTTTTTTTCACTTTTTTTTTGCCATAGTTCATGCATTTCACATGTTCAGGCGTGAATTAAAAAAAATAATTTGGACAATATCTGACATTTTTTGAAATTTGTCAAAATCTGTCTTTTTTTTCCGGACCTTATGTGAAAACTAAGAAAATCTGAAAGAATCCGAAAAAAAATCAGACCATTTTTTTTCACTTTTTTGCCATAGTTCATGCATTTCACATGTCTAGGCGTGAATTAAAAAATAATTTGGACAATATTTGACATATTTTGAAATTTGTCAAAATCTGTCTTTTTTCCTGACCCCGGACCTTATGTGAAAACTAAGAAAATCTGAAAAGTCGAAAAAAAATCAGACCAATTTTTTTTCACTTTTTTTTCCCATATTTCATGCATTTCACATGTCTAGGCGTGAATTAAAAAATAATTTGGACAATAGTTGACATATTTTGAAATTTGTCAAAATCTGTCTTTTTTTTTGACCCCGGACCTTATGTGAAAAACTAAGAAAATCTGAAAAGTCCGAAAAAAATCAGACCAATTTTTTTTTCACTTTTTTCCCATATTTCATGCATTTCACATGTCTAGGCGTGAATTAAAAAAATAATTTGGACAATATCTGACATATTTTTGAAATTTGTCAAAATCTGTCTTTTTTTTTCTTCCCGGACCTTATGTGAAAACTAAGAAAATCTGAAAAGTCCGAAAAAAATCAGACCAATTTTTTTCTTTTTTTTGCCATAGTTCATGCATTTCAATTTGTCTAGGCGTGAATTAAAAAATAATTTGGACAATAGTTGACATTTTTTTGAAATTTGTCAAAATCTGTCTTTTTTTCCTGACCCTAAACCTTATGTGAAAACTAAGAAAATCTGAAAAGTCCGAAAAAAAATCAGACCAATTTTTTTTTTTTCACTTTTTTGCCATAGTTCATGCATTTCATTTGTCTAGGCGTGAATTAAAAAAATAATTTGGACAATATCTGACATATTTTGAAATTTGTCAAAATCTGTCTTTTTTTCCTGACCTTATGTGAAAACTAAGAAAATCTAAAAAAAAAAAAAAAAAAAATCAGACCAATTTTTTTTCACTTTTTTTGCCATAGTTCATGCATTTCAAATGTCTAGGCGTGAATTAAAAAATAATTTGGACAATATCTGACATATTTTGAAATTTGTCAAAATCTGTCTTTTTTTCTGACCCGGACCTTATGTGAAAACTAAGAAAATCTGAAAAGTCGAAAAAAAATCAGACCAATTTTTTTTTCACTTTTTTGCCATAGATCATGCATTTCACATGTCTAGGCGTGAAATTAAAAAAAATAATTTGGACAATATTTGACAGATTTTGAAATTTGTCAAAAATCTGTCTTTTTCCTGACCCCGGACCTTATGTGAAAACTAAGAAAATCTGAAAAGTAAAAAAAAAATCAGACCAATTTTTTTTCACTTTTTTTGCCATAGTTCATGCATTTCATTTGTCTAGGCGTGAATTAAAAAAATAATTTGGACAATATTTGACATTTTTTTGAAATTTGTCAAAAAATCTGTCTTTTTTTTCCTGACCCGGACCTTATGTGAAAACTAAGAAAATCTGAAAAAGTCTGAAAAAAAAATCAGACCAATTTTTTTTCACTTTTTTCCCATAGTTCATGCATTTCACATGTCTAGACGTGAATTAAAAAATAATTTGGACAATATCTGACATATTTTGAAATTTGTCAAAAAAATCTGTTTTTTTTCCTGACCCGGACCTTATGTGAAAACTAAGAAAATCTGAAAAGTCCGAAAAAAAAATCAGACCAATTTTTTTTTTTCACTTTTTTTTTGCCATAGTTCATGCATTTCACATGTCTAGGCGTGAATTAAAAAATAATTTGGACAATATCTGACATATTTTGAAATTTGTCAAAAATCTGTCTTTTTTTTCCTGACCTTATGTGAAAACTAAGAAAATCTGAAAAAAGTCTTAAAAAAATCAGACCAATTTTTTTTCTTTTTTTTGCCATAGTTCATGCATTTCACATGTCTAGACGTGAATTAAAAAAATAATTTGGACAATTTTGACAGATTTTGAAATTTGTCAAAAAATCTGTCTTTTTTTTCCTGACCCCGGACCTTATGTGAAAACTAAGAAAATCTGAAAGAATGAAAAAAAAAATCAGACCATTTTTTTTTTCACTTTTTGCCATAGTTCATGCATTTCATTTGTCTAGGCGTGAATTAAAAAAATAATTTGGACAATATTTGACATATTTTGAAATTTGTCAAAAAATCTGTCTTTTTTTTCCTGACCCCGGACCTTATGTGAAAACTAAGAAAATCTGAAAAGTCCGAAAAAAAATCAGACCAATTTTTTTCACTTTTTTTGCCATAGTTCATGCATTTCATTTGTCTAGGCGTGAATTAAAAAAAATAATTTGGACAATATCTGACATATTTTTGAAATTTGTCAAAAAAATCTGTCTTTTTCCTGACCCCGGACCTTATGTGAAAACTAAGAAAATCTGAAAAGTATGAAAAAAATCAGACCAATTTTTTTCACTTTTTTTGCCATAGTTCATGCATTTCACATGTCTAGACGTGAATTAAAAAATAATTTGGACAATATCTGACATATTTTGAAATTTGTCAAAAATCTGTCTTTTTTGACCCCGGACCTTATGTGAAAACTAAGAAAATCTGAAAAGTCTGAAAAAAATCAGACCAAATTTTTTTCACTTTTTTTTGCCATATTTCATGCATTTCACATGTCTAGACGTGAATAAAAAATAATTTGGACAATATTTGACAGATTTTGAAATTTGTCAAAATCTGTCTTTTTTCCTGACCCCGGACCTTATGTGAAAACTAAGAAAATCTGAAAAGTACGAAAAAAATCAGACCAATTTTTTTTTCACTTTTTTTGCCATAGTTCATGCATTTCACTTGTCTAGGCGTGAATTAAAAAATAATTTTTTGGACAATAGTTTTGACAGATTTTGAAATTTGTCAAAAAATCTGTCTTTTTTTTTTTTCTGACCCGGACCTTATGTGAAAACTAAGAAAATCTGAAAAGTCGAAAAAAAAAATCAGACCAATTTTTTTTTCACTTTTTTCCCATAGTTCATGCATTTCACATGTCTAGGCGTGAATTAAAAAATAATTTGGACAATATTTGACATATTTTGAAATTTGTCAAAATCTGTCTTTTTTCCTGACCCCGGACCTTATGTGAAAACAAAGAAAATCTGAAAAGTCTGAAAAAATCAGACCAATTTTTTTTTCACTTTTTTTTGCCATAGTTCATGCATTTCACATGTCTAGGCGTGAATTAAAAATAATTTGGACAATAGTTGACATATTTTGAAATTTGTCAAAATCTGTCTTTTTTTTCCTGACCCCGGACCTTATGTGAAAACTAAGAAAATCTGAAAAGTCCGAAAAAAATCAGACCAATTTTTTTTTTCACTTTTTTTTTGCCATAGTTCATGCATTTCACATGTCTAGGCGTGAATAAAAAAATAATTTGGACAATATCTGACAGATTTTGAAATTTGTCAAAAATCTGTTTTTTTCCTGACCCCGGACCTTATGTGAAAACTAAGAAAATCGAAAAAAAGTCTGAAAAAAAATCAGACCAATTTTTTTTCACTTTTTTTGCCATAGTTCATGCATTTCACATGTCTAGGCGTGAATTAAAAAATAATTTGGACAATTTTGACAGATTTTGAAATTTGTCAAAATCTGTCTTTTTTCCTGACCCCGGACCTTATGTGAAAACTAAGAAAATCTGAAAAGTACGAAAAAAATCAGACCAATTTTTTTTCACTTTTTTTCCCATAGTTCATGCATTTCACATGTCTAGACGTGAATTAAAAAATACTTTGGACAATAGTTGACAGATTTTGAAATTTGTCAAAAATCTGTCTTTTTTTCCTGACCCCGGACCTTATGTGAAAACTAAGAAAATCTGAAAAGTACGAAAAAAATCAGACCAATTTTTTTTCACTTTTTTTGCCATAGTTCATGCATTTCATTTGTCTAGACGTGAATTAAAAAAATAATTTGGACAATATTTGACATATTTTGAAATTTGTCAAAAATCTGTCTTTTTTTTTTTTCCTGACCTTATGTGAAAACTAAGAAAATCTGAAAAATCTGAAAAAAAAATCAGACCAATTTTTTTTTTTTTTTTGCCATAGTTCATGCATTTCACATGTCTAGGCGTGAATTAAAAAAATAATTTGGACAATATTTGACAGATTTTGAAATTTGTCAAAAATCTGTCTTTTTTTCATCCTGACCCGGACCTTATGTGAAAACTAAGAAAATGAAAAAAAGTCTGAAAAAAATCAGACCATTTTTTTTTTTTTTTTTTTTCACTTTTTGTTGCCATAGTTCATGCATTTCATTTGTCTAGGCGTGAATTAAAAAATAATTTGGACAATATTTGACAGATTTTGAAATTTGTCAAAAATCTGTCTTTTTTTTCCTGACCCGGACCTTATGTGAAAACTAAGAAAATCTGAAAAGTCTGAAAAAAAAATCAGACCAATTTTTTTTTCTTTTTTTTTCCCATAGTTCATGCATTTCACATGTCTAGGCGTGAATAAAAAAAAATACTTTTGGACAATAGTTGACAGATTTTGAAATTTGTCAAAAATCTGTCTTTTTTTTTCTGACCCTGACCTTATGTGAAAACTAAGAAAATCTGAAAAGTACGAAAAAAAATCAGACCAATTTTTTTCACTTTTTTTTTGCCATAGTTCATGCATTTCACATGTCTAGACGTGAATTAAAAAATACTTTGGACAATAGTTGACAGATTTTGAAATTTGTCAAAAATCTGTCTTTTTTCCTGACCCCGGACCTTATGTGAAAACTAAGAAAATCTGAAAAGTAAAAAAAAAATCAGACCAATTTTTTTTTTCACTTTTTTTGCCATAGTTCATGAATTTCACATGTCTAGACGTGAATAAAAAAATAATTTGGACAATATTTGACAGATTTTGAAATTTGTCAAAATCTGTCTTTTTTTTTCCTGACCCCCTGACCTTATGTGAAAACTAAGAAAATCTGAAAAGTCTGAAAAAAAAATCAGACCAATTTTTTTTTTTTCACTTTTTTTGCCATAGTTCATGCATTTCACATGTCTAGGCGTGAATTAAAAAATAATTTGGACAATATTTGACAGATTTTGAAATTTGTCAAAAAATCTGTCTTTTTTTTCCTGACCCCGGACCTTATGTGAAAACTAAGAAAATCTGAAAAGTCACGAAAAAAATCAGACCAATTTTTTTTTCACTTTTTGTTGCCATAGTTCATGCATTTCATTTGTCTAGGCGTGAATTAAAAAAATAATTTGGACAATAGTTGACAGATTTTGAAATTTGTCAAAAATCTGTCTTTTTTCCTGACCCCGGACCTTATGTGAAAACTAAGAAAATCTGAAAAAAAGTGAAAAAAAATCAGACCAATTTTTTTTTCACTTTTTTCCCATAGTTCATGCATTTCACATGTCTAGACGTGAATTAAAAAAATAATTTGGACAATATTTGACAGATTTTGAAATTTGTCAAAAATCTGTCTTTTTTCCTGACCCCGGACCTTATGTGAAAACTAAGAAAATCTGAAAAAGTCTGAAAAAAATCAGACCAATTTTTTTTTTTTCACTTTTTTTGCCATAGTTCATGCATTTCACATGTCTAGGCGTGAATAAAAAAATAATTTGGACAATATTGACAGATTTTGAAATTTGTCAAAAATCTGTCTTTTTTCCTGACCCCGACCTTATGTGAAAACTAAGAAAATCTGAAAAGTCTGAAAAAAAATCAGACCAATTTTTTTTTCACTTTTGTTGCCATAGTTCATGCATTTCACATGTCTAGGCGTGAATTAAAAAATAATTTGGACAATTTTGACAGATTTTGAAATTTGTCAAAAATCTGTCTTTTTTTTCCTGACCCGGACCTTATGTGAAAACTAAGAAAATCTGAAAAGTCTGAAAAAAAATCAGACCAATTTTTTTTTTTCACTTTTTTTTTCCCATAGTTCATGCATTTCATTTGTCTAGGCGTGAATTAAAAAAATAATTTGGACAATATCTGACAGATTTTGAAATTTGTCAAAAATCTGTCTTTTTTTTTCCTGACCTTATGTGAAAACTAAGAAAATCTGAAAAGTCAAAAAAAAAAATCAGACCAATTTTTTTTTCACTTTTTTTGCCATAGTTCATGCATTTCATTTGTCTAGGCGTGAATTAAAAAAATAATTTGGACAATTTTGACAGATTTTGAAATTTGTCAAAAATCTGTCTTTTTTTTTCCTGACCCCTGACCTTATGTGAAAACTAAGAAAATCTGAAAAAGTCTGAAAAAAAATCAGACCAATTTTTTTTTTTCACTTTTTTTGCCATAGTTCATGCATTTCACATGTCTAGGCGTGAATTAAAAAATAATTTGGACAATAGTTGACAGATTTTGAAATTTGTCAAAATCTGTCTTTTTTTCCTGACCCCGGACCTTATGTGAAAACTAAGAAAATCTGAAAAGTCTGAAAAAAATCAGACCAATTTTTTTTCACTTTTTTTTCCCATAGTTCATGCATTTCACATGTCTAGGCGTGAATAAAAAAAAATAATTTGGACAATTTTTGACAGATTTTGAAATTTGTCAAAAAAATCTGTCTTTTTTTTTTCCTGACCGGACCTTATGTGAAAACTAAGAAAATCTGAAAAGTCTGAAAAAAATCAGACCAATTTTTTTTCTTTTTTTTTCCCATAGTTCATGCATTTCACATGTCTAGGCGTGAATAAAAAAAATAATTTGGACAATAGTTGACAGATTTTGAAATTTGTCAAAAATCTGTCTTTTTTTTCTGACCCCTGACCTTATGTGAAAACTAAGAAAATCTGAAAAGTCTGAAAAAAAAATCAGACCAATTTTTTTTTTTCACTTTTTTGTTGCCATAGTTCATGCATTTCATTTGTCTAGACGTGAATTAAAAAATAATTTGGACAATTTTTGACAGATTTTGAAATTTGTCAAAAATCTGTCTCTCATCCTGACCGCGAAAACTAAGAAAATCTGAAAAGTACGAAAAAAATCAGACCAATTTTTTTTCACTTTTGTTGCCATAGTTCATGCATTTCATTTGTCTAGGCGTGAATTAAAAAAATACTTTGGACAATAGTTGACAGATTTTGAAATTTGTCAAAAATCTGTCTTTTTCCTGACCCCTGACCTTATGTGAAAACTAAGAAAATCTGAAAAGTCTGAAAAAATCAGACCAATTTTTTTTTTTTCACTTTTTTTGCCATAGTTCATGCATTTCATTTGTCTAGGCGTGAATTAAAAAAAATAATTTGGACAATATTTGACAGATTTTGAAATTTGTCAAAAATCTGTCTTTTTTTTTCCTGACCTTGAAAACTAAGTGAAAAAACTAAAAAAATCTGACCAATTTTTTTTCACTTTTTTTGCCAAAGCATTTCATTTGTCTAGGCGTGAATTAAAAAAAATCAGACCTGACCCCTGACCTTATGTGAAAACTAAGAAAATCTGAAAAGTACTGAAAAAAAAATTTTTTTTTTCACTTTTTTTGCCATAGTTCATGCATTTCACATGTCTAGGCGTGAATTAAAAAATAATTTGGACAATAGTTGACAGATTTTGAAATTTGTCAAAAATCTGTCTTTTTTTCCTGACCCCTGACCTTATGTGAAAACTAAGAAAATCTGAAAAGTACTGCGAAAAAAAATCAGACCAATTTTTTTTTCACTTTTTTTTGCCATAGTTCATGCATTTCATTTGTCTAGGCGTGAATTAAAAAAATAATTTGGACAATTTTTGACAGATTTTGAAATTTGTCAAAATCTGTGTTTTTTTCCCTGACCCCGGACCTTATGTGAAAACTAAGAAAATCTGAAAAGTACGAAAAAAAAATCAGACCAATTTTTTTTTCACTTTTTGTTGCCATAGTTCATGCATTTCACTTGTCTAGGCGTGAATTAAAAAATAATTTGGACAATAGTTGACAGATTTTGAAATTTGTCAAAAATCTGTCTTTTTTTTCCTGACCTTATGTGAAAACTAAGAAAATCTGAAAAGTCTGAAAAAAAAATCAGACCATTTTTTTTTTCTTTTTTGTTGCCATAGTTCATGCATTTCATTTGTCTAGGCGTGAATAAAAAAAAATAATTTGGACAATTTTTGACAGATTTTGAAATTTGTCAAAAATCTGTCTTTTTTTTTTCCTGACCTTATGTGAAAACTAAGAAAATCTGAAAAGTCTGAAAAAAATCAGACCAATTTTTTTTTCACTTTTTTTGCCATAGTTCATGCATTTCACATGTCTAGGCGTGAATTAAAAAAATAATTTGGACAATTTTTGACAGATTTTGAAATTTGTCAAAAATCTGTCTTTTTTCCTGACCTTATGTGAAAACTAAGAAAATCTGAAAAGTACTGAAAAAAATCAGACCAATTTTTTTTTCACTTTTTGTTGCCATAGTTCATGCATTTCACATGTCTAGACGTGAATTAAAAAATAATTTGGACAATAGTTGACAGATTTTGAAATTTGTCAAAAATCTGTCTTTTTTTTTCTGACCCGGACCTTATGTGAAAACTAAGAAAATCTGAAAAGTCTGAAAAAAATCAGACCAATTTTTTTTTTTTTTCACTTTTTTTTTGCCATAGTTCATGCATTTCACATGTCTAGGCGTGAATAAAAAAATAATTTGGACAATAGTTGACAGATTTTGAAATTTGTCAAAAATCTGTCTTTTTTCCTGACCCCGGACCTTATGTGAAAACTAAGAAAATCTGAAAAGTACGAAAAAAATGTTGCCATAGTTCATGCATTTCATTTGTCTAGACGTGAATTAAAAAATAATTTGGACAATTTTTGACAGATTTTGAAATTTGTCAAAAATCTGTCTCTCATCCTGACCGCGAAAACTAAGAAAATCTGAAAAGTACGAAAAAAATCAGACCAATTTTTTTTCACTTTTTTTCCCATAGGTCATGCATTTTACATGTCTAGACGTGAATTAAAAAATACTTTGGACAATAGTTGACAGATTTTGAAATTTGTCAAAAATCTGTCTTTTTTTCCTGACCCCGGACCTTATGTGAAAACTAAGAAAATCTGAAAAGTTGAAAAAATCAGACCAATTTTTTTTTTTTCACTTTTTTCCCATATTTCATGCATTTCACATGTCTAGGCGTGAATAAAAAATAATTTGGACAATATCTGACATATTTTGAAATTTGTCAAAAATCTGTCTGTTTTTTTCCTGACCTTATGTGAAAACTAAGAAAATCTGAAAAGTCTGAAAAAATCAGACCAATTTTTTTTTCACTTTTTTGCCATAGTTCATGCATTTAACATGTCTAGACGTGAATTAAAAAATAATTTGGACAATTTTTGACAGATTTTGAAATTTGTCAAAAATCTGTCTTTTTTCCTGACCCCGGACCTTATGTGAAAACTAAGAAAATCTGAAAAAAACGAAAAAAAAAAATCAGACCAATTTTTTTTTTTTTCACATTTTTTTTTTGCCATAGTTCATGCATTTCATTTGTCTAGGCGTGAATTAAAAAATAATTTGGACAAAAATTTGACAGATTTTGAAATTTGTCAAAAATCTGTTTTTTTTTTCCTGACCTTATGTGAAAACTAAGAAAATCTGAAAAGTCTGAAAAAAAAATCAGACCAATTTTTTTTTTTCACTTTTTTTGCCATAGTTCATGCATTTCACTTGTCTAGGCGTGAATTAAAAAAATAATTTGGACAATTTTTGACAGATTTTGAAATTTGTCAAAAATCTGTCTTTTTTTTTTTCTGACCCCTGACCTTATGTGAAAACTAAGAAAATCTGAAAAGTCTGAAAAAAATCAGACCAATTTTTTTTTTCACTTTTTTTGCCATAGTTCATGCATTTCACTTGTCTAGACGTGTAATAAAAAATACTTTGGACAATAGTTGACAGATTTTGAAATTTGTCAAAAATCTGTCTTTTTTTTTTTTTCTGACCCGGACCTTATGTGAAAACTAAGAAAATCTGAAAAGTAAAAAAAATCAGACCAATTTTTTTTTTCACTTTTTTTGCCATAGTTCATGCATTTCATTTGTCTAGACGTGAATTAAAAAAATAATTTGGACAATTTTTGACAGATTTTGAAATTTGTCAAAAATCTGTTTTCTCTCATCCTGACCTTATGTGAAAACTAAGAAAATCTGAAAAGTCTGACCTTAAAAAAAAAATCAGACCAATTTTTTTTCACTTTTTTTGCCATAGTTCATGCATTTCACATGTCTAGACGTGAATTAAAAAATACTTTGGACAATAGTTGACAGATTTTGAAATTTGTCAAAAATCTGTCTTTTTTCCTGACCCCGGACCTTATGTGAAAACTAAGAAAATCTGAAAAGTACGAAAAAAATCAGACCAATTTTTTTTCACTTTTTTTCCCATATTTCATGCATTTCACATGTCTAGACGTGAATAAAAAAATAATTTGGACAATATCTGACATATTTTGAAATTTGTCAAAAATCTGTCTTTTTTCCTGACCTTATGTGAAAACTAAGAAAATCTGAAAAGTCTGAAAAAAAAATCAGACCAATTTTTTTTTCACTTTTTTTTGCCATAGTTCATGCATTTCACATGTCTAGGCGTGAATTAAAAAATAATTTGGACAATTTTGACAGATTTTGAAATTTGTCAAAAATCTGTCTTTTTTTTTCTGACCCCGGACCTTATGTGAAAACTAAGAAAATCTGAAAAGTCTGAAAAAAATCAGACCAATTTTTTTTTTCACTTTTTTTTGCCATAGTTCATGCATTTCATTTGTCTAGGCGTGAATTAAAAAAATAATTTGGACAATTTTTGACAGATTTTGAAATTTGTCAAAAATCTGTCTTTTTTTCTCATCCTGACCTTATGTGAAAACTAAGAAAATCTGAAAAGTAATGAAAAAAAATCAGACCAATTTTTTTTTCACTTTTTTGCCATAGTTCATGCATTTTACATGTCTAGACGTGAATTAAAAAAATACTTTGGACAATAGTTGACAGATTTTGAAATTTGTCAAAAATCTGTCTTTTTTCCTGACCCCGGACCTTATGTGAAAACTAAGAAAATCTGAAAAGTCTGAAAAAAAAATCAGACCAATTTTTTTTTCACTTTTTTTTCCCATAGTTCATGCATTTCACATGTCTAGACGTGAATTAAAAAATAATTTGGACAATATTTGACAGATTTTGAAATTTGTCAAAAATCTGTCTTTTTTCCTGACCTTATGTGAAAACTAAGAAAATCTGAAAAGTACGAAAAAAATCAGACCAATTTTTTTTCACTTTTTTTGCCATAGTTCATGCATTTAACATGTCTAGACGTGAATTAAAAAATAATTTGGACAATTTTTGACAGATTTTGAAATTTGTCAAAAATCTGTCTTTTTTTCCTGACCCCGGACCTTATGTGAAAACTAAGAAAATCTGAAAAGTCTGAAAAAAATCAGACCAATTTTTTTTTTTTTCACTTTTTTTGCCATAGTTCATGCATTTCATTTGTCTAGGCGTGAATTAAAAAAAATAATTTGGACAATAGTTGACAGATTTTGAAATTTGTCAAAAAAATCTGTCTTTTTTTTCTGACCCCGGACCTTATGTGAAAACTAAGAAAATCTGAAAAAAGAAAAGAAAAAAAAAATCAGACCAATTTTTTTCACTTTTTTGCCATAGTTCATGCATTTCATTTGTCTAGACGTGAATTAAAAAATAATTTGGACAATTTTTGACAGATTTTGAAATTTGTCAAAAATCTGTCTTTTTTCCTGACCCCGGACCTTATGTGAAAACTAAGAAAATCTGAAAAGTACGAAAAAAATCAGACCAATTTTTTTTCACTTTTTTTGCCATAGTTCATGCATTTCACTTGTCTAGACGTGAATTAAAAAATACTTTGGACAATAGTTGACAGATTTTGAAATTTGTCAAAAATCTGTTTTTTTTTCTGACCCCGAACCTTATGTGAAAACTAAGAAAATCTGAAAAGTCTGAAAAAAAAATCAGACCAATTTTTTTTCACTTTTTGTTGCCATAGTTCATGCATTTCATTTGTCTAGGCGTGAATAAAAAAAAATAATTTGGACAATTTTTGACAGATTTTGAAATTTGTCAAAAATCTCTGAAAAAAAAGACCAATTTTTTTCATCCTGACCTTATGTGAAAACTAAGAAAATCTGAAAAGTACGAAAAAAATCAGACCAATTTTTTTTCACTTTTTTTCCCATAGGTCATGCATTTTACATGTCTAGACGTGAATTAAAAAATACTTTGGACAATAGTTGACAGATTTTGAAATTTGTCAAAAATCTGTCTTTTTTTTTTCTGACCCCGAACCTTATGTGAAAACTAAGAAAATCTGAAAAGTCTGAAAAAAAAAATCAGACCAATTTTTTTTTCACTTTTTTTTTCCCATATTTCATGCATTTCACATGTCTAGGCGTGAATAAAAAATAATTTGGACAATATTTGACATATTTTGAAATTTGTCAAAAATCTGTCTTTTTTTTTTCCTGACCTTATGTGAAAACTAAGAAAATCTGAAAAGTCTGAAAAAAAAAATCAGACCAATTTTTTTTCACTTTTTTTGCCATAGTTCATGCATTTTAACATGTCTAGGCGTGAATTAAAAATAATTTGGACATTTTTGACAGATTTTGAAATTTGTCAAAAATCTGTCTTTTTTTTTCCTGACCCGGACCTTATGTGAAAACTAAGAAAATCTGAAAAGTCTGAAAAAAAAATCAGACCAATTTTTTTTTTTCACTTTTGTTGCCATAGTTCATGCATTTCACTTGTCTAGACGTGAATTAAAAAATACTTTGGACAATAGTTGACAGATTTTGAAATTTGTCAAAAATCTGTCTTTTTTTTTTCTGACCCCGGACCTTATGTGAAAACTAAGAAAATCTGAAAAGTCTGAAAAAAATCAGACCAATTTTTTTTTTCACTTTTTTTGCCATAGTTCATGCATTTCATTTGTCTAGGCGTGAATTAAAAAAAATAATTTGGACAATTTTTGACAGATTTTGAAATTTGTCAAAAATCTGTTTTTTTTTCCTGACCCCGGACCTTATGTGAAAACTAAGAAAATCTGAAAAAGTCTGAAAAAAAATCAGACCAATTTTTTTTTTTTCACTTTTTTTGCCATAGTTCATGCATTTCATTTGTCTAGGCGTGAATTAAAAAATAATTTGGACAATTTTGACAGATTTTGAAATTTGTCAAAAATCTGTCTTTTCCTGACCCCGGACCTTATGTGAAAACTAAGAAAATCTGAAAAGTAAAAAAAAAATCAGACCAATTTTTTTTCATTTTTTTTCACTTTTTTTGCCATAGTTCATGCATTTCACATGTCTAGGCGTGAATTAAAAAAATAATTTGGACAATAGTTGACAGATTTTGAAATTTGTCAAAAATCTGTCTTTTTTTCTGACCCGGACCTTATGTGAAAACTAAGAAAATCTGAAAAGTGAAAAAATCAGACCAATTTTTTTTTCACTTTTTTGCCATAGTTCATGCATTTCACATGTCTAGGCGTGAATTAAAAAAATAATTTGGACAATTTTGACAGATTTTGAAATTTGTCAAAAATCTGTCTTTTTTTCTTTCCTGACCTTATGTGAAAACTAAGAAAATCTGAAAAGTCTGAAAAAAAATCAGACCAATTTTTTTTTTTTCACTTTTTTTTCCCATAGTTCATGCATTTCACTTGTCTAGGCGTGAATAAAAAAATACTTTGGACAATAGTTGACAGATTTTGAAATTTGTCAAAAAAATCTGTTTTTTTTTCTGACCCCGGACCTTATGTGAAAACTAAGAAAATCTGAAAAGTACTGAAAAAAATCAGACCAATTTTTTTTTTCACTTTTGTTGCCATAGTTCATGCATTTCATTTGTCTAGGCGTGAATGAAAAAAAATAATTTGGACAATTTTTGACAGATTTTTTGAAATTTGTCAAAAATCTGTCTCTCATCCTGACCTTATGTGAAAACTAAGAAAAATCTGAAAAGTAAGAAAAAAAAAATCAGACCAATTTTTTTTTTCACTTTTTTTTTCCCATAGTTCATGCATTTTACATGTCTAGGCGTGAATTAAAAAATACTTTGGACAATAGTTGACAGATTTTGAAATTTGTCAAAAATCTGTCTTTTTTTTCCTGACCCCGGACCTTATGTGAAAACTAAGAAAATCTGAAAAGTCTGAAAAAAATCAGACCAATTTTTTTTTTTCACTTTTTTTTTCCCATAGTTCATGCATTTCACATGTCTAGGCGTGAATTAAAAATAATTTGGACAATATTTGACAGATTTTGAAATTTGTCAAAAATCTGTCTTTTTTTCCTGACCCCGGACCTTATGTGAAAACTAAGAAAATCTGAAAAAAAGAAAAAAAAATCAGACCAATTTTTTTTTTTTCACTTTTTTTGCCATAGTTCATGCATTTAACATGTCTAGGCGTGAATTAAAAAAAATAATTTGGACAATTTTTGACAGATTTTGAAATTTGTCAAAAATCTGTTTTTTTCCTGACCCCGGACCTTATGTGAAAACTAAGAAAATCTGAAAAGTCTGAAAAAAATCAGACCAATTTTTTTTTCACTTTTTTTGCCATAGTTCATGCATTTCACTTGTCTAGACGTGAATTAAAAAATACTTTGGACAATAGTTGACAGATTTTGAAATTTGTCAAAAAATCTGTCTTTTTTTTTTTCTGACCCCGACCTTATGTGAAAACTAAGAAAATCTGAAAAGTCTGAAAAAAAAATCAGATTTTTTTTTTTTTTCACTTTTTTTGCCATAGTTCATGCATTTCATTTGTCTAGGCGTGAATTAAAAATAATTTGGACAATTTTGACAGATTTTGAAATTTGTCAAAAATCTGTCTTTTTTCCTGACCCCGGACCTTATGTGAAAACTAAGAAAATCTGAAAAGTGAAAAAAAATCAGACCAATTTTTTTTTCACTTTTTTTTGCCATAGTTCATGCATTTCACTTGTCTAGGCGTGAATTAAAAAAAATAATTTGGACAATATTTGACAGATTTTGAAATTTGTCAAAAATCTGTCTTTTTTTTTTTCCTGACCTTATGTGAAAACTAAGAAAATCTGAAAAGTCTGAAAAAAAAAATCAGACCAATTTTTTTTCACTTTTTTTGCCATAGTTCATGCATTTCACATGTCTAGGCGTGAATTAAAAAAAATAATTTGGACAATAGTTGACAGATTTTGAAATTTGTCAAAAATCTGTCTTTTTTTTTCCTGACCCCGGACCTTATGTGAAAACTAAGAAAATCTGAAAAGTCTGAAAAAAATCAGACCAATTTTTTTTTCACTTTTTTTGCCATAGTTCATGCATTTCACTTGTCTAGGCGTGAATAAAAAAATAATTTGGACAATAGTTGACAGATTTTGAAATTTGTCAAAAATCTGTCTTTTTTTTTTCTGACCCTGACCTTATGTGAAAACTAAGAAAATCTGAAAAGTCTGAAAAAATCAGATTTTTTTTTTTTTTTTCACTTTTTGTTGCCATAGTTCATGCATTTCATTTGTCTAGACGTGAATTAAAAAATAATTTGGACAATTTTTGACAGATTTTGAAATTTGTCAAAAATCTGTCTTTTTTCCTGACCTTATGTGAAAACTAAGAAAATCTGAAAAGTCTGAAACTAAAAAAAAATCAGACCAATTTTTTTTCACTTTTTTTGCCATAGTTCATGCATTTCACATGTCTAGACGTGAATTAAAAAATACTTTGGACAATAGTTGACAGATTTTGAAATTTGTCAAAAATCTGTCTTTTTTTTTCTGATCCCGGACCTTATGTGAAAACTAAGAAAATCTGAAAAGTACGAAAAAAATCAGACCAATTTTTTTTCACTTTTTTTCCCATAGTTCATGCATTTCACATGTCTAGACGTGAATTAAAAAAATAATTTGGACAATATTTGACAGATTTTGAAATTTGTCAAAAATCTGTCTTTTTTCCTGACCTTATGTGAAAACTAAGAAAATCTGAAAAGTACGAAAAAAATCAGACCAATTTTTTTTCACTTTTTTTGCCATAGTTCATGCATTTAACATGTCTAGACGTGAATTAAAAAATAATTTGGACAATTTTTGACAGATTTTGAAATTTGTCAAAAATCTGTCTTTTTTTTCCTGACCCCGGACCTTATGTGAAAACTAAGAAAATCTGAAAAGTACGAAAAAAAATCAGACCAATTTTTTTTCACTTTTGTTGCCATAGTTCATGCATTTCACTTGTCTAGACGTGAATTAAAAAATACTTTGGACAATAGTTGACAGATTTTGAAATTTGTCAAAAATCTGTCTTTTTTTTTCTGACCCCGAACCTTATGTGAAAACTAAGAAAATCTGAAAAGTACGAAAAAAATCAGACCAATTTTTTTTCACTTTTGTTGCCATAGTTCATGCATTTCATTTGTCTAGACGTGAATTAAAAAATAATTTGGACAATTTTTGACAGATTTTGAAATTTGTCAAAAATCTGTCTTTTTTCCTGACCCCGGACCTTATGTGAAAACTAAGAAAATCTGAAAAGTACGAAAAAAATCAGACCAATTTTTTTTCACTTTTTTTTCCCATAGTTCATGCATTTCATTTGTCTAGGCGTGAATGAAAAAAAATAATTTGGACAATATTTGACAGATTTTGAAATTTGTCAAAAATCTGTCTTTTTTTTGACCCTGACCTTATGTGAAAACTAAGAAAATCTGAAAAGTACGAGAAAAAAAATCAGACCAATTTTTTTTCTTTTTTTTTTCCCATAGTTCATGCATTTCACATGTCTAGGCGTGAATAAAAAAATAATTTGGACAATAGTTGACAGATTTTGAAATTTGTCAAAAATCTGTCTTTTTTTTTCCTGACCCGGACCTTATGTGAAAACTAAGAAAATCTGAAAAGTACGAAAAAAATCAGACCAATTTTTTTTCACTTTTTTTGCCATAGTTCATGCATTTCACATGTCTAGACGTGAATTAAAAAATAATTTGGACAATTTTTGACAGATTTTGAAATTTGTCAAAAATCTGTCTTTTTTTCCTGACCCCGGACCTTATGTGAAAACTAAGAAAATCTGAAAAGTCTGAAAAAAAATCAGACCAATTTTTTTTTCACTTTTTTTGCCATAGTTCATGCATTTCACTTGTCTAGGCGTGAATTAAAAATACTTTGGACAATAGTTGACAGATTTTGAAATTTGTCAAAAATCTGTTTTTTTTTTTCCTGACCCCGAACCTTATGTGAAAACTAAGAAAATCTGAAAAGTCTGAAAAAAATCAGACAATTTTTTTTTTCACTTTTTTTTGCCATAGTTCATGCATTTCATTTGTCTAGGCGTGAATTAAAAAATAATTTGGACAATTTTTGACAGATTTTGAAATTTGTCAAAAATCTGTCTTTTCCTGACCTTATGTGAAAACTAAGAAAATCTGAAAAGTGAAAAAAAATCAGACCAATTTTTTTTTTTCACTTTTTTTTCCCATAGTTCATGCATTTCATTTGTCTAGGCGTGAATTAAAAAAATAATTTGGACAATAGTTGACAGATTTTGAAATTTGTCAAAAATCTGTCTTTTTTTTCCTGACCCCGGACCTTATGTGAAAACTAAGAAAATCTGAAAAAATCTGAAAAAAATCAGACCAATTTTTTTTCACTTTTTTTGCCATAGTTCATGCATTTCACATGTCTAGGCGTGAATTAAAAAAAATAATTTGGACAATTTTTGACAGATTTTGAAATTTGTCAAAAATCTGTTTTTCTTTTGACCCTGACCTTATGTGAAAACTAAGAAAATCTGAAAAAAAGTCTGAAAAAAAATCAGACCAATTTTTTTTTCACTTTTTTTGCCATAGTTCATGCATTTCACATGTCTAGGCGTGAATAAAAAATAATTTGGACAATTTTTGACAGATTTTGAAATTTGTCAAAAATCTGTCTTTTTTTTCCTGACCCCGGACCTTATGTGAAAACTAAGAAAATCTGAAAAGTCTGAAAAAAAAAATCAGACCAATTTTTTTTTTCACTTTTTTTTGCCATAGTTCATGCATTTCATTTGTCTAGGCGTGAATAAAAAATAATTTGGACAATATTTGACAGATTTTGAAATTTGTCAAAAATCTGTCTTTTTTCCTGACCCCGGACCTTATGTGAAAACTAAGAAAATCTGAAAAGTCTGAAAAAAAATCAGACCAATTTTTTTTTTCACTTTTTTCCCATAGTTCATGCATTTCACATGTCTAGGCGTGAATAAAAAAATAATTTGGACAATAGTTGACAGATTTTGAAATTTGTCAAAAATCTGTCTTTTTCCTGACCCGGACCTTATGTGAAAACTAAGAAAATCTGAAAAGTCTGAAAAAAATCAGACCAATTTTTTTTCACTTTTTTTTGCCATAGTTCATGCATTTCACATGTCTAGGCGTGAATTAAAAAATAATTTGGACAATATTTGACAGATTTTGAAATTTGTCAAAAATCTGTCTTTTTCCTGACCCGGACCTTATGTGAAAACTAAGAAAATCTGAAAAGTCTGAAAAAAAAATCAGACCAATTTTTTTTTTCTTTTTTTTTGCCATAGTTCATGCATTTCACTTGTCTAGACGTGAATTAAAAAATACTTTGGACAATAGTTGACAGATTTTGAAATTTGTCAAAAATCTGTCTTTTTTTTCTGACCCCGGACCTTATGTGAAAACTAAGAAAATCTGAAAAGTACGAAAAAATCAGACCAATTTTTTTTTCACTTTTTTTTTGCCATAGTTCATGCATTTCATTTGTCTAGGCGTGAATTAAAAAATAATTTGGACAATTTTTGACAGATTTTGAAATTTGTAAAAAAAATCTGTCTTTTTTCATCCTGACCTTATGTGAAAACTAAGAAAATCTGAAAAGTCTGAAAAAAAATCAGACCAATTTTTTTTTTCACTTTTTTTTGCCATAGTTCATGCATTTCACTTGTCTAGACGTGAATTAAAAAATACTTTGGACAATAGTTGACAGATTTTGAAATTTGTCAAAAATCTGTCTTTTTTTTTCTGACCCCGAACCTTATGTGAAAACTAAGAAAATCTGAAAAGTACGAAAAAAATCAGACCAATTTTTTTTCACTTTTTTTCCCATAGTTCATGCATTTCACATGTCTAGGCGTGAAATAAAAAATAATTTGGACAATAGTTGACAGATTTTGAAATTTGTCAAAAATCTGTTTTTTCCTGACCCCTGACCTTATGTGAAAACTAAGAAAATGAAAAGTCTGAAAAAAATCAGACCAATTTTTTTTTCACTTTTTTTTCCCATAGTTCATGCATTTCACATGTCTAGGCGTGAATTAAAAATAATTTGGACAATATTGACAGATTTTGAAATTTGTCAAAAATCTGTCTTTTTTTTTTTCCTGACCTTATGTGAAAACTAAGAAAATCTGAAAAGTCTGAAAAAAAATCAGACCAATTTTTTTTTTTTTCACTTTTTTTGCCATAGTTCATGCATTTCACATGTCTAGGCGTGAATTAAAAAAATAATTTGGACAATTTTTGACAGATTTTGAAATTTGTCAAAAATCTGTCTTTTTTTTCCTGACCCCGGACCTTATGTGAAAACTAAGAAAATCTGAAAAAAGTCTGAAAAAAAATCAGACCAATTTTTTTTTCACTTTTTTTTGCCATAGTTCATGCATTTCATTTGTCTAGGCGTGAATAATTTAAAAAAAAAAAATAATTTGGACAATTTTTGACAGATTTTGAAATTTGTCAAAAATCTGTTTTTCCTGACCCCGGACCTTATGTGAAAACTAAGAAAATCTGAAAAGTAAAAAAAAATCAGACCAATTTTTTTTTCACTTTTTTTTTGCCATAGTTCATGCATTTCACTTGTCTAGACGTGAATTAAAAAATACTTTGGACAATAGTTGACAGATTTTGAAATTTGTCAAAAATCTGTCTTTTTTTTTTCTGACCCCGAACCTTATGTGAAAACTAAGAAAATCTGAAAAGTACGAAAAAAATCAGACCAATTTTTTTTCACTTTTGTTGCCATAGTTCATGCATTTCATTTGTCTAGACGTGAATTAAAAAATAATTTGGACAATTTTTGACAGATTTTGAAATTTGTCAAAAATCTGTCTCTCATCCTGACCGCGAAAACTAAGAAAATCTGAAAAGTGAAAAAAAATCAGACCAATTTTTTTTTTTCACTTTTTTTTTTCCCATAGTTCATGCATTTCACATGTCTAGGCGTGAATTAAAAAAATACTTTGGACAATAGTTGACAGATTTTGAAATTTGTCAAAAATCTGTCTTTTTTTCCTGACCCCGGACCTTATGTGAAAACTAAGAAAATCTGAAAAGTCTGAAAAAAAATCAGACCAATTTTTTTTTTCACTTTTTTGCCATAGTTCATGCATTTCACATGTCTAGGCGTGAATAAAAAATAATTTGGACAATATCTGACAGATTTTGAAATTTGTCAAAAATCTGTCTTTTTTCCTGACCCGGACCTTATGTGAAAACTAAGAAAATCTGAAAAGTATAAAAAAAAAATCAGACCAATTTTTTTTTCACTTTTTTTGCCATAGTTCATGCATTTCACATTTGTCTAGGCGTGAATTAAAAAAATAATTTGGACAATTTTTGACAGATTTTGAAATTTGTCAAAAATCTGTCTTTTTTTTTTTCTGACCCTGACCTTATGTGAAAACTAAGAAAATCTGAAAAGTCTGAAAAAAAATCAGACCAATTTTTTTTCACTTTTGTTGCCATAGTTCATGCATTTCATTTGTCTAGACGTGAATTAAAAAATAATTTGGACAATTTTTGACAGATTTTGAAATTTGTCAAAAATCTGTCTCTCATCCTGACCGCGAAAACTAAGAAAATCTGAAAAGTACGAAAAAAATCAGACCAATTTTTTTTCACTTTTGTTGCCATAGTTCATGCATTTCACTTGTCTAGACGTGAATTAAAAAATAATTTGGACAATATTTGACAGATTTTGAAATTTGTCAAAAAATCTGTCTTTTTTTTCTGACCCCTGACCTTATGTGAAAACTAAGAAAATCTGAAAAGTCTGAAAAAAAAATCAGACCAATTTTTTTTTCACTTTTTTTGCCATAGTTCATGCATTTCATTTGTCTAGGCGTGAATTAAAAAAATAATTTGGACAATAGTTGACAGATTTTGAAATTTGTCAAAAATCTGTCTTTTTTTTCTGACCCCGGACCTTATGTGAAAACTAAGAAAATCTGAAAAGTACGAAAAAAATCAGACCAATTTTTTTTCACTTTTTTTTCCCATAGTTCATGCATTTCATTTGTCTAGGCGTGAATAAAAAATAATTTGGACAATATTTGACAGATTTTGAAATTTGTCAAAAATCTGTCTTTTTCCTGACCCCGGACCTTATGTGAAAACTAAGAAAATCTGAAAAGTACTTAAAAAAAATCAGACCAATTTTTTTTCACTTTTTTTGCCATAGTTCATGCATTTCATTTGTCTAGGCGTGAATAAAAAAATAATTTGGACAATATTTGACAGATTTTGAAATTTGTCAAAAATCTGTCTTTTTCATCCTGACCTTATGTGAAAACTAAGAAAATCTGAAAAGTCTGAAAAAAATCAGACCAATTTTTTTTTTTCACTTTTTTTTGCCATAGTTCATGCATTTCACATGTCTAGGCGTGAATTAAAAAAATAATTTGGACAATTTTTGACAGATTTTGAAATTTGTCAAAATCTGTCTTTTTTTTCCTGACCCGGACCTTATGTGAAAACTAAGAAAATCTGAAAAGTCTGAAAAAAAATCAGACCAATTTTTTTTTTTTTTTTTCCCATAGTTCATGCATTTCATTTGTCTAGGCGTGAATTAAAAAAATAATTTGGACAATATCTGACAGATTTTGAAATTTGTCAAAAAAATCTGTTTTTTTTTCATCCTGACCTTATGTGAAAACTAAGAAAATCTGAAAAGTCTGAAAAAAAAAATCAGACCATTTTTTTTTTTTCACTTTTGTTGCCATAGTTCATGCATTTCATTTGTCTAGGCGTGAATTAAAAAATAATTTGGACAATATTTGACAGATTTTGAAATTTGTCAAAAATCTGTCTTTTTTTCTGATCCTGACCTTATGTGAAAACTAAGAAAATCTGAAAAGAATGAAAAAAAAAATCAGACCATTTTTTTTCACTTTTTTTTTGCCATAGTTCATGCATTTCACATGTCTAGGCGTGAAAAAAAAAATAATTTGGACAATATTTGACATATTTTGAAATTTGTCAAAAATCTGTTTTTTTCCTGACCCTGACCTTATGTGAAAACTAAGAAAATCTGAAAAAAATCTGAAAAAAAATCAGACCAATTTTTTTTTCACTTTTTTTCCCATAGTTCATGCATTTCACATGTCTAGGCGTGAATTAAAAAATAATTTGGACAATAGTTGACAGATTTTGAAATTTGTCAAAAATCTGTCTTTTTTTTTTTCCTGACCTTATGTGAAAACTAAGAAAATCTGAAAAGTCTGAAAAAAAAAAATCAGACCAATTTTTTTTTCTTTTTTTTGCCATAGTTCATGCATTTCACATGTCTAGACGTGAATTAAAAAAATAATTTGGACAATTTTTGACAGATTTTGAAATTTGTCAAAAATCTGTTTTTTCCTGACCCCGGACCTTATGTGAAAACTAAGAAAATCTGAAAAGTCTGAAAAAAATCAGACCAATTTTTTTTTCACTTTTTTTGCCATAGTTCATGCATTTCACATGTCTAGGCGTGAATTAAAAAAAATAATTTGGACAATATTTGACAGATTTTGAAATTTGTCAAAATCTGTCTTTTTTTTTCCTGACCCGGACCTTATGTGAAAACTAAGAAAATCTGAAAAGTACTGAAAAAAATCAGACCAATTTTTTTTTTTTTTTGTTGCCATAGTTCATGCATTTCACTTGTCTAGGCGTGAATTAAAAAATAATTTGGACAATAGTTGACAGATTTTGAAATTTGTCAAAATCTGTCTTTTTTTTCCTGACCCCGGACCTTATGTGAAAACTAAGAAAATCTGAAAAAAATGAAAAAAAAATCAGACCAATTTTTTTTTCACTTTTTTTTTGCCATAGTTCATGCATTTCACATGTCTAGAGGCGTGAATTAAAAAAATAATTTGGACAATTTTTGACAGATTTTGAAATTTGTCAAAATCTGTCTTTTTTTCCTGACCCGGACCTTATGTGAAAACTAAGAAAATCTGAAAAGTACTAAAAAAAAAATCAGACCAATTTTTTTTTTCACTTTTTTTGCCATAGTTCATGCATTTCACATGTCTAGGCGTGAATTAAAAAATAATTTGGACAATTTTTGACAGATTTTTGAAATTTGTCAAAATCTGTCTTTTTTTCCTGACCCCTGACCTTATGTGAAAACTAAGAAAATCTGAAAAATCTGAAAAAAAATCAGACCAATTTTTTTTTCACTTTTTTTTTTCCCATAGTTCATGCATTTCACATGTCTAGGCGTGAATAAAAAAATAATTTGGACAATTTTGACAGATTTTGAAATTTGTCAAAAATCTGTCTTTTCCTCCGGACCTTATGTGAAAACTAAGAAAATCTGAAAAGTCTGAAAAAAATCAGACCAATTTTTTTTCACTTTTTTTTTCCCATAGTTCATGCATTTCACATGTCTAGGCGTGAATAAAAAAAATAATTTGGACAATATTTGACAGATTTTGAAATTTGTCAAAATCTGTCTTTTTTTTCCTGACCCGGACCTTATGTGAAAACTAAGAAAATCTGAAAAGTCTGAAAAAAATCAGACCAATTTTTTTTTCACTTTTTTTTTTCCCATAGTTCATGCATTTCACATGTCTAGGCGTGAATAAAAAAAATAATTTGGACAATAGTTGACAGATTTTGAAATTTGTCAAAAAATCTGTCTTTTTTTCCTGAGGACCTTATGTGAAAACTAAGAAAATCTGAAAAGTAAAAAAAAAAATCAGACCAATTTTTTTTCACTTTTTTTTTGCCATAGTTCATGCATTTCACATGTCTAGGCGTGAAATAAAAAAATAATTTGGACAATATTTGACATATTTTGAAATTTGTCAAAATCTGTCTTTTTTCCTCATCCCGGACCTTATGTGAAAACTAAGAAAATCTGAAAAAATAAAAAAAAAAAATCAGACCAATTTTTTTTTTCACTTTTGTTGCCATAGTTCATGCATTTCACTTGTCTAGACGTGAATTAAAATCAAAAAAATCTGTCTTTTTTCCTGACCCGGACCTTATGTGAAAACTAAGAAAATCTGAAAAGTATGAAAAAAATCAGACCAATTTTTTTTCACTTTTTGTTGCCATAGTTCATGCATTTCAACATGTCTAGGCGTGAATTAAAAAATAATTTGGACAATATTTGACAGATTTTGAAATTTGTCAAAAAATCTGTCTTTTTTTCCTGACCCCGGACCTTATGTGAAAACTAAGAAAATCTGAAAAAATTCTGAAAAAAATCAGACCAATTTTTTTTTTCACTTTTTTTTCCCATAGTTCATGCATTTTACATGTCTAGGCGTGAATTAAAAAAATAATTTGGACAATATTTGACAGATTTTTGAAATTTGTCAAAAATCTGTCTTTTTTTCCTGACCGGACCTTATGTGAAAACTAAGAAAATCTGAAAAGTCTGAAAAAAAATCAGACCATTTTTTTTTCACTTTTTTTTGCCATAGTTCATGCATTTCACTTGTCTAGGCGTGAATTAAAAAAAATAATTTGGACAATATTTGACATATTTTGAAATTTGTCAAAAAATCTGTCTTTTTTGACCCCTGACCTTATGTGAAAACTAAGAAAATCTGAAAAGTACGAAAAAAAATCAGACCAATTTTTTTTCACTTTTTTTGCCATAGTTCATGCATTTCATTTGTCTAGGCGTGAAATAAAAAATAATTTGGACAATTTTTGACAGATTTTGAAATTTGTCAAAATCTGTCTGATAATTTTTTTTCTTCCGGACCTTATGTGAAAACTAAGAAAATCTGAAAATGTCTGAAAAAAATCAGACCAATTTTTTTCACTTTTTTTGCCATAGTTCATGCATTTTCATTTGTCTAGACGTGAATAAAAAATAATTTGGACAATTTTTGACAGATTTTGAAATTTCAAAAATCTGTCTTTTTTTTTCTGACCTGACCTTATGTGAAAACTAAGAAAATCTGAAAAGAAATACGAAAAAAAATCAGACCAATTTTTTTCACTTTTTTTTCCATAGTTCATGCATTTCATTTGTCTGAGGCGTGAATTAAAAAAATAATTTGGACAATATCTGACATATTTTGAAATTTGTCAAAATCTGTCTTTTTTCCTGACCTTATGTGAAAACTAAAGAAAATCTGAAAAGTCTGAAAAAAATCAGACCAATTTTTTTTCACTTTTTTTCCCATAGTTCATGCATTTCACATGTCTAGGCGTGAATTAAAAAAAATAATTTGGACAATAGTTGACTAAGATTTTGAAATTTGTCAAAAATCTGTTTTTTTTTTCCTGACCTTATGTTTTGAAAACTAAGAAAATCTGAAAATGAATTGAAAAAAATCAGACCTGTCTTTTTTTTTTTTTCACTTTTTTTGCCATAGTTCATGCATTTCAAATGTCTAGGCGTGAATTAAAAAAATAATTTGGACAATATTTGACAGATTTTGAAATTTGTCAAAAAATCTGTCTTTTTTTTCTCTGTCTTTCCGGACCTTATGTGAAAACTAAGAAAATCTGAAAAGTCTGAAAAAAAATCAGACCAATTTTTTCACTTTTTTTTTGCCATAGTTCATGCATTTCACATGTCTAGAGCGTGAATTAAAAATAATTTGGACAATAGTTGACATATTTTGAAATTTGTCAAAAATCTGTCTTTTTTCTGATCCTGACCTTATGTGAAAACTAAGAAAATCTGAAAAAAATACGAAAAAAATCAGACCAATTTTTTCACTTTTTTTGCCATAGTTCATGCATTTCCATTGTCTAGGCGTGAATTAAAAAAAATAATTTGGACAATTTTGACAGATTTTTTGAAATTTGTCAAAATCTGTCTTTTTTCCTGACCCGGACCTTATGTGAAAACTAAGAAAATCTGAAAAGTCGAAAAAAATCAGACCAATTTTTTTCACTTTTTTTGCCATAGTTCATGCATTTCACTTGTCTAGGCGTGAATTAAAAAAAATAATTTGGACAATTTTTGACAGATTTTGAAATTTAAAAAATCTGTCTTTTCCTGACCAGGACCTTATGTGAAAACTAAGAAAATCTGAAAAATGCGAAAAAAATCAGACCAATTTTTTTTTTTTTTTTTTTTGCCATAGTTCATGCATTTCATTTGTCTAGGACGTGAATTAAAAAAATAATTTGGACAATATTTGACAGATTTTGAAATTTTGTCAAAATCTGTCTTTTTTCCTGACCCCGGACCTTATGTGAAAACTAAGAAAATCTGAAAGTCTGTGAAAAAAAAATCAGACCAATTTTTTTTCTTTTTTTTTCCCATAGTTCATGCATTTCACATGTCTAGGCGTGAATTAAAAAAATAATTTGGACAATATTTGACAGATTTTGAAATTTGTCAAAATCTGTCTTTTTTTCCTCCCCGGACCTTATGTGAAAACTAAGAAAATCTGAAAAGTCTGAAAAAAATCAGACAAATTTTTTTTTTTCTTTTTTTTCCCATAGTTCATGCATTTCACATGTCTGAGCGTGAATAAAAAAAATAATTTGGACAATATCTGACATATTTTGAAATTTGTCAAAATCTGTCTTTTTTTTCCTGACCTTATGTGAAAACTAAGAAAATCTGAAAAGTCTAAAAAAATCAGACCAATTTTTTTTTTCACTTTTTTGTTGCCATGGTTCATGCATTTCATTTGTCTAGGCGTGAATTAAAAAATAATTTGGACAATTTTTGACAGATTTTGAAATTTGTCAAAAAAATCTGTCTTTTTTTCCTGACCGGACCTTATGTGAAAACTAAAGAAAATCTGAAAAGTCTGAAAAAAAAATCAGACCAATTTTTTTTTCACTTTTTTGCCATAGTTCATGCATTTCACATGTCTAGGCGTGAATTAAAAAATAATTTGGACAATTTTTGACAGATTTTGAAATTTGTCAAAAATCTGTCTTTTTCTCTCGACCTTATGTGAAAAAACTAAGAAAATCTGAAAAGTCTGAAAAAATCAGACCAATTTTTTTTTCACTTTTTTTTCCCATAGTTCATGCATTTCACTTGTCTAGACGTGAATTAAAAAAAATAATTTGGACAATATCTGACAGATTTTGAAATTTGTCAAAATCTGTCTTTCCCTGACGGACCTTATGTGAAAACTAAGAAAATCTAATTTAAAAAAAATCAGACCAATTTTTTTTCACTTTTTTTTGCCATAGTTCATGCATTTAACATGTCTAGGCGTGAATTAAAAAAAATAATTTGGACAATAGTTGACAGATTTTGAAATTTGTCAAAAAAATCTGTCTTTTTTTTTTTCTGACCCCGGACCTTATGTGAAAACTAAGAAAATCTGAAAAGTAATTTAAAAAAAATCAGACCAATTTTTTTTCACTTTTTTTTGCCATAGTTCATGCATTTCACATGTCTAGACGTGAATTAAAAAAAATACTTTGGACAATAGTTGACAGATTTTGAAATTTGTCAAAAAATCTGTCTTTTTTTCCTGACCTTATGTGAAAACTAAGAAAATCTGAAAAGTCTGAAAAAAATCAGACCAATTTTTTTTTCACTTTTTTTCCCATAGTTCATGCATTTCACATGTCTAGGCGTGAATTAAAAAAATACTTTTGGACAATTTTGACAGATTTTGAAATTTGTCAAAAATCTGTCTTTTTCTGACCCCGGACCTTATGTGAAAACTAAGAAAATCTGAAAAAATACTTGAAAAAAAATCAGACCAATTTTTTTTTTCACTTTTTTTCCCATATTTCATGCATTTCACTTGTCTAGACTTGAATTAAAAAATAATTTTGGACAATATTTGACAGATTTTGAAATTTGTCAAAAATCTGTTTTTTTGACCTGACCTTATGTGAA
The DNA here is from genome assembly GCF_017589495.1 of Alosa alosa. Taxonomy (NCBI): domain Eukaryota; kingdom Metazoa; phylum Chordata; class Actinopteri; order Clupeiformes; family Clupeidae; genus Alosa; species Alosa alosa. The sequence continues at coordinate 707,244 of NW_025962133.1, read as the reverse complement.
AACTAAGAAAATCTGAAAAGAACAAAAAAAAAATCAGACCAATTTTTTTTTCACTTTTTTTGCCATAGTTCATGCATTTCACTTGTCTAGACGTGAATTAAAAAATACTTTGGACAATAGTTGACAGATTTTGAAATTTGTCAAAAATCTGTCTCTCATCCTGACCGCGAAAACTAAGAAAATCTGAAAAGTACGAAAAAAATCAGACCAATTTTTTTTCACTTTTTTTCCCATAGTTCATGCATTGGACAATTTTTGACATATTTTGAAATTTGTCAAAAATCTGTCTTTTTTTTTTCCTGACCTTATGAAAAACTAAGAAAATCTGAAAAGAATTAAAAAAATCAGACCAATTTTTTTCACTTTTTTTGCCATAGTTCATGCATTTCACATGTCTAGGCGTGAATTAAAAAATAATTTGGACAATTTTTGACAGATTTTGAAATTTGTCAAAAAATCTGTTTTTTCTGACCAGGACCTTATGTTGAAAACTAAGAAAATCTGAAAAGTACGAAAAAAATCAGACCAATTTTTTTCACTTTTTTTTGCCATAGTTCATGCATTTCACTTTTGTCTAGGCGTGAATTAAAAAAATAATTTGGACAATATTGACATATTTTGAAATTTGTCAAAATCTGTCTTTTTTTTTGTCCCTGACCTTATGTGAAAACTAAGAAAATCTGAAAAGTACGAAAAAAAAATCAGACCATTTTTTTTCACTTTTTTTGCCATAGTTCATGCATTTCAATTTGTCTAGGCGTGAATTAAAAAAAATAATTTGGACAATTTTGACAGATTTTGAAATTTGTCAAAAAATCTGTCTTTTCCTGACCCAACCTTATGTGAAAACTAAGAAAATCTGAAAAGTCTTGAAAAAAAATCAGACCAATTTTTTTTCACTTTTTTTTGCCATAGTTCATGCATTTCATTTGTCTAGGCGTGAAATAAAAAAATAATTTGGACAATATTTGACAGATTTTGAAATTTGTCAAAAAAATCTGTCTTTTTTCATCCTGACTTTATGTAAAACTAAGAAAATCTGAAAAGTCTTAAAAAAAAATCAGACCAATTTTTTTCACTTTTTTTGCCATAGTTCATGCATTTCACTTGTCTAGGCGTGAATTAAAAATACTTTGGACAATTATTTGACATATTTTGAAATTTGTAAAAAATCTGTCTTTTTTGACCCTGACCTTATGTGAAAACTAAGAAAATCTGGAAAAGTATTTAAAAAAAATCAGACCAATTTTTTTTTCACTTTTTTTCCCATAGTTCATCATTTCACATGTCTAGGCGTGAATTAAAAAAATAATTTGGACAATATTTGACAGATTTTGAAATTTGTCAAAAATCTGTCTTTTTTTTTTTTCCTGACCTTATGTGAAAACTAAGAAAATCTGAAAAGTCTGAAAAAAAAATCAGACCAATTTTTTTTCACTTTTTTTCCCATATTTCATGCATTTCACATGTCTAGGCGTGAATAAAAAAAAATAATTTGGACAATAGTTGACATATTTTGAAATTTGTCAAAAATCTGTCTTTTTTTCCTGACCTTATGTGAAAACTAAGAAAATCTGAAAAGAAATGCGAAAAAAATCAGACCAATTTTTTTTCACTTTTTTTGCCATAGTTCATGCATTTCATTTGTCTAGGCATTGAATAAAAAAATAATTTGGACAATTTTTGACAGATTTTGAAATTTGTCAAAAAATCTGTTTTTTTTCATCCTGACCTTATGTGAAAACTAAGAAAAATCTGAAAAGAAAAAAAAAAAAAATCAGACCAATTTTTTTTTCACTTTTTTTTGCCATAGTTCATGCATTTCACTTGTCTAGGCGTGAATTAAAAAATACTTTGGACAATAGTTGACAGATTTTTGAAATTTGTCAAAAATCTGTCTTTTTTTCTCATCAGGACCTTATGTGAAAACTAAGAAAATCTGAAAAGTCTGAAAAAAATCAGACCAATTTTTTTCACTTTTGTTGCCATAGTTCATGCATTTCACTTGTCTAGACGTGAATAAAAAAAATAATTTGGACAATATCTGACATTTTTTGAAATTTGTCAAAAATCTGTCTTTTTCCTGACCCAGGACCTTATGTGAAAACTAAGAAAAATCTGAAAAAATATGAAAAAATCAGACCAATTTTTTTTCACTTTTTTTTTTGCCATAGTTCATGCATTTAACATGTCTAGGCGTGAACTAAAAAAAATAATTTGGACAATTTTTGACAGATTTTTTGAAATTTGTAAAAAATCTGTCTTTTTTCCTGACCAGGACCTTATGTGAAAACTAAGAAAATCTGAAAAGAGATTAAAAAAAATCAGACCAATTTTTTTCACTTTTTTTTTCCCATAGTTCATGCATTTCACTTGTCTAGGCGTGAATAAAAAAAATAATTTGGACAATTTTTGACAGATTTTTTGAAATTTGTCAAATCTGTCTTTTTTTTCTCACCCTGACCTTATGTGAAAACTAAGAAAATCTGAAAAGTCTGAAAAAAAATCAGGACCAATTTTTCACTTTTTTTTTGCCATAGTTCATGCATTTCATTTGTTCAGGCGTGAATTAAAAAATACTTTGGACAATTTTTGACAGATTTTTGAAATTTGTCAAAAATCTGTCTTTTTCTCATCCTGACCTTATGTGAAAACTAAGAAAATCTGAAAAGTCTAAAAAAAATCAGACCAATTTTTTTTTCACTTTTTTTCCCATATTTCATGCATTTCACATGTCTAGGCGTGAATAAAAAATAATTTGGACAATATCTGACATATTTTGAAATTTGTCAAAAATCTCTTTTTTCCTGACCCCGGACCTTATGTGAAAACTAAGAAAATCTGAAAAGAAATGAAAAAATC
>NW_025962133.1:679279-703882 GCF_017589495.1 Alosa alosa | reverse complement strand
ACAGATTTTAAATTTGTCAAAAATCTGTCTCTTTCCTGACCGACCTTTATGTGAAAACTAAGAAAATCTGAAAAAGTACTAAAAATCAGACCAATTTTTTTTTTCACTTTTTTTCCCATAGTTCATGCATTTCACATGTCTAGACGTGAATTAAAAAATAATTTGATTGAATATCTGACAGATTTTGAAATTTGTCAAAAAATCTGTCTTTTTCCCTGACCCCGACCTTTATGTGAAAACTAAGAAAATCTGAAAAGTACTTAAAAAATCAGACCAATTTTTTTCACTTTTTTTGCCATAGTTCATGCATTTCACATGTCTAGACGGAATTAAAAAATAATTTGACAATATCTGACAGATTTTGAAATTTGTCAAAAATCTGTCTTTTTCCTGACCCCGACCTTATGTGAAAACTAAGAAAATCTGAAAAGTAATGAAAAAAATCAGACCAATTTTTTTTTTCACTTTTTTTGCCATAGATCATGCATTTCACATGTCTAGACGGAAATTAAAAAATAATTTGGACAATATCTGACAGATTTTGAAATTTGTTAAAAAAATCTGTCTTTTTCCTGACCCCGACCTTATGTGTGAAAACTAAGAAAATCTGAAAAGTAAAAAAAAATCAGACCAATTTTTTTTTCACTTTTTTGCCATAGTTCATGCATTTCACATGTCTAGACGTGAATTAAAAAATAATTTGGACAATATCTGACAGATTTTGAAATTTGTCAAAAATCTGTCTTTTTCCCTGACCTCGACCTTATGTGAAAACTAAGAAAATCTGAAAAGTACGAAAAAATCAGACCAATTTTTTTTTTTCACTTTTTTGCCATAGATCATGCATTTCACATGTCTAGACGTGAAATAAAAAATAATTTGACAATATCTAACATATTTTAAATTTGTTAAAAAATCTGTTTCTCATCCTGACCTTAAAAAACTAAGAAAATCTGAAAAGTACAAAAAAAATCAGACAATTTTTTTTCACTTTTTTTGCCATAGTTCATGCATTTCACATGTCTAGACGGAATTAAAAAAAATAATTTGACAATATCTGACATATTTTGAAATTTGTCAAAAATCTGTCTTTTTTTCCTGACCCCGACCTTATGTGAAAACTAAGAAAATCTGAAAAGTAATGAAAAATCAGACCAATTTTTTTTTCACTTTTTTTTTCATAGATCATGCATTTCACATGTCTAGACGTGAATTAAAAAAATAATTTGGATTAATATCTGACAGATTTTGAAATTTGTCAAAAAAATCTTTTTTTCATCCCCGACCTTATGTGAAAACTAAGAAAATCTGAAAAAGTACGAAAAAAAATCAGACCAATTTTTTTTTTTTTGCCATAGTTCATGCATTTCACATGTCTAGACGAATTAAAAAAATAATTTGATTGAATATCTGACAGATTTTGAAATTTGTCAAAAAATCTGTCTTTTTTCCTGACCCCGACCTTATGTGAAAACTAAGAAAATCTGAAAAGTAAAAAAAATCAGACCAATTTTTTTTCACTTTTTTTTTCCATAGTTCATGCATTTCACATGTCTAGACGGAATTAAAAAATAATTTGGATTAATATCTAACAGATTTTTAAATTTGTTAAAAAATGTGTTTCTCATCCTGACCTTATGTGAAAACTAAGAAAATCTGAAAAGTACTAAAAAATCAGACCAATTTTTTTTTTCTTTTTTTTGCCATAGATCATGCATTTCACATGTCTAGACGTGAAATAAAAAATAATTTGATTAATATCTGACAGATTTTGAAATTTGTCAAAAAAATCTGTCTTTTTCATCCTGACCTTATGTGAAAACTAAGAAAATCTGAAAAGTACTTAAAAATCAGACCAATTTTTTTTCACTTTTTTCCCATAGTTCATGCATTTCACATGTCTAGAAGTGAAATAAAAAATAATTTGGACAATATCTGACATATTTTGAAATTTGTCAAAAATCTGTCTTTTTCCTGACCCCGGACCTTATGTGAAAACTAAGAAAATCTGAAAAGTAATTTAAAAATCAGACCAATTTTTTTTTTTTCTTTTTTGCCATAGTTCATGCATTTCACATGTCTAGACGTGAAATAAAAAAATAATTTGATTAATATCTGACAGATTTTGAAATTTGTTAAAAAATCTGTCTTTTTTCCTGACCCCGAAAAAACTAAGAAAAACTAAGAAAATCTGAAAAGTACGAAAAAATCAGACCAATTTTTTTTTTCTTTTTTTTTTTCCATAGTTCATGCATTTCACATGTCTAGAAGTGAAATAAAAAAATAATTTGACAATATCTAACAGATTTTTTGAAATTTGTTAAAAAATCTGTCTTTTTTCCTGACCGACCTTATGTGAAAACTAAGAAAAATCTGAAAAGTAAAAAAAAAATCAGACAATTTTTTTTTTTTCACTTTTTTTCCATAGTTCATGCATTTCACATGTCTAGACGTGAAATAAAAAATAATTTGGATTAATATCTGACAGATTTTGAAATTTGTCAAAAATCTGTCTTTTTCCTGACCCCCGACCTTATGTGAAAAACTAAGAAAATCTGAAAAGTAATTAAAAAATCAGACAAATTTTTTTTTCACTTTTTTCCCATAGTTCATGCATTTCACATGTCTAGACGTGAATTAAAAAATAATTTGGATTAATATCTAACAGATTTTAAATTTGTTAAAAAATCTTTCTCCTGATCCTGACCGCTGAAAACTAAGAAAAAATCTGAAAAGTACCAAAAAAATCAGACCAATTTTTTTTTCACTTTTTTTTCCCATAGTTCATGCATTTCACATGTCTAGAAGTGAAATAAAAAAATAATTTGACAATATCTGACAGATTTTGAAATTTGTCAAAAAATCTGTCTTTTTCCTGACCCCGACCTTATGTGAAAACTAAGAAAATCTCTGAAAAGTAATGAAAAAATCAGACCAATTTTTTTTTTCACTTTTTTTCCATAGTTCATGCATTTCACATGTCTAGACGGAATTAAAAAATAATTTGGATTAATATCTAACAGATTTTAAATTTGTTAAAAATCTGTCTTTTTCCTGACCCCCGACCTTATGTGAAAACTAAGAAAATCTGAAAAGTACCTAAAAAAATCAGACAATTTTTTTTTCACTTTTTTCCCATAGTTCATGCATTTCACATGTCTAGAAGTGAATTAAAAAATAATTTGGACAATATCTGACAGATTTTGAAATTTGTCAAAAAATCTGTCTTTTTCCTGACCCCGACCTTATGTGAAAACTAAGAAAATCTGAAAAGTATGAAAAAAATCAGACCAATTTTTTTTTTCACTTTTTTTCCCATAGTTCATGCATTTCACATGTCTAGACGGAAATAAAAAATAATTTGGATTAATATCTAACAGATTTTTAAATTTGTTAAAAAAATCTGTCTTTTTCCTCCCGGACCTTATGTGAAAACTAAGAAAATCTGAAAAGTACTAAAAAAAATCAGACCAATTTTTTTTTTTCACTTTTTTTGCCATAGTTCATGCATTTCACATGTCTAGAAGTGAATTAAAAAAATAATTTGGACAATATCTGACAGATTTTGAAATTTGTCAAAAAATCTGTCTTTTTTCCTGACCTCGACCTTATGTGAAAAACTAAGAAAATCTGAAAAGTACTTAAAAAAATCAGACCAATTTTTTTTCACTTTTTTCCCATAGTTCATGCATTTCACATGTCTAGACGTGAAATAAAAAAATAATTTGGATTAATATCTAACAGATTTTAAATTTGTTAAAAAATCTGTCTTTTTTTTCATCCTGACCTTAAAAACTAAGAAAATCTGAAAAGTACTGAAAAAAATCAGACAATTTTTTTTTTTCACTTTTTTTTTCATAGTTCATGCATTTCACATGTCTAGAAGTGAAATAAAAAATAATTTGATTAATATCTGACAGATTTTGAAATTTGTCAAAAAATCTGTCTTTTTTCCTGACCCCGACCTTAAGAAAAAACTAAGAAAATCTGAAAAGTATGAAAAAATCAGACCAATTTTTTTTTTCACTTTTTTTCCCATAGTTCATGCATTTCACATGTCTAGACGTGAATTAAAAAATAATTTGGACAATATTTGACAGATTTTGAAATTTGTCAAAAATCTGTCTTTTTTTCCTGACCGCGACCTTATGTGAAAAACTAAGAAAATCTGAAAAGTACGAAAAAAATCAGACCAATTTTTTTTCACTTTTTTTCCAATAGTTAATGCATTTCACATGTCTAGACGTGAAATAAAAAATAATTTGGATTAATATCTAACAGATTTTAAATTTGTTAAAAAAAATTTGTCCTCATCCTGACCTTATGTGAAAAACTAAGAAAATCTGAAAAGTACCTAAAAAATCAGACAATTTTTTTTTTCACTTTTTTTTCCATAGTTCATGCATTTCACATGTCTAGAAGTGAAATAAAAATAATTTGGATTAATATCTGACAGATTTTGAAATTTGTTAAAAAATCTGTCTCTCATCCTGACCGCGAAAACTAAGAAAATCTGAAAAGTACAAAAAAAATCAGACAATTTTTTTTCACTTTTTTTCCATAGTTCATGCATTTCACATGTCTAGACGTGAATTAAAAAATAATTTGGACAATATCTGACATATTTTGAAATTTGTCAAAAATCTGTCTTTTTTCCTGACCCCGGACCTTATGTGAAAACTAAGAAAATCTGAAAAGTACTAAAAAATCAGACCAATTTTTTTTTCACTTTTTGCCATAGTTCATGCATTTCACATGTCTAGAAATGAAATAAAAAAATATTTGGATTAATATCTGACATATTTTGAAATTTGTCAAAAAATCTGTCTTTTTTTCCTGACCCCGACCTTATGTGAAAACTAAGAAAATCTGAAAAGTATGAAAAAAATCAGACCAATTTTTTTTTTCACTTTTTTTTTCCATAGTTCATGCATTTCACATGTCTAGACGGAATTAAAAAAATAATTTGACAATATCTGACATATTTTGAAATTTGTCAAAAAATCTGTCTTTTTTCCTGACCCTGACCTTATGTGAAAACTAAGAAAATCTGAAAAGTATGAAAAAAATCAGACCAATTTTTTTTTCACTTTTTTTTTTCCCATTGTTCATTTATTTTTCACATGTCTAGAAATGAAATAAAAAAAATAATTTGGATTAATATTTGACAGATTTTAAATTTGTTAAAAAATCTGTCTTTTTTTCCCTGACCCCGACCTTATGTGAAAACTAAGAAAATCTGAAAAGTAATTGAAAAAAATCAGACCAATTTTTTTCACTTTTTTTCCCATTGTTCATTTATTTCACATGTCTAGACGGAAATAGAAAAATAATTTGGATTAATATCTAACAGATTTTTAAATTTGTTAAAAAATCTTTCTCTCATCCTGACCGCTGAAAAACTAAGAAAAATCTGAAAAGTATGAAAAAATCAGACCAATTTTTTTTTGAAGACAGCAAACAGTTAGAAACAGTCACGCAATTGGCTTCTTAAGAGATCGCGACGACGCGACGCGATGTTCTCGCGATCAGCGATTGCACTGACACAGGCTACCAGTAAAATTAACGGAGACCGCGTGGTCAATTCACTAAGCAGGATTAGAACCCAGTGACGCTGGCACAAATGCTTCAAGAGCTTTGCACAGAGACTACCCATTATGCTATGGGATTGCTGTTTAATGTAGTGCTTGGTGTTCTATCAATTATGACAGTCTCGTGACGCTGGCCGAAGGCTTGTAAACCAAAGGCCCTCCTTCGTGAAAAATGATTTTATTTCTCTGGCTGTTGCAATTGATATCAGTGGTTAATATGAGTGCCCCAGTAAACAGCGCAACAAAAAGACAGCAAACAGTTAGAAACAGTCACGCAATTGGCTTTAAGAGATCGCGACGCGACGACGCATCGACGCACGATGTTCTCGCCATCAGCTTTATTGCACTGACACAGGCTACCGGGTAAAATTAACGGAGACCGCGGTGGTCAATTCACTAAGCAGGATTAGAACCTGTGACGCTGGCAATAATGCTTCAAGTGCTTTGCACAGAGACTACTCCATTATGCTATGGGATCGCTGTTTAATGTAGTGCTCGGTGTTCTATCAATTATGACAGTCTCGCGGACGCTGGTCAGAAGGCTTGTAAAACCAAAGGCCCTCCTTCTCGAAAAAAATGATTTTTATTTCTCTGGCTGTTGCAATTGATATCAGTGGTTAATATGAGTGCCCCAGTAAACAGCGCAACAAAAAAGACAGCAAACAGTTAGAAACAGTAACGCAATTGGCTTTTAAGAGATCGCGACGCGACGCACGCGACGACGCATGTTCTCGCCATCAGCCATTGCACTGACACAGGCTACCAGACACTGGTAAAACTAACGGAGACCGCTGTGGTCAATTCACTAAGCAGGATTAGAACCTCTGAGGCTGGCAATAATGCTTCAAGTGCTTTGCACAGAGACTACCCATTATGCTATGGGATCGCTGTTTAATGTAGTGCTTGGTGTTCTATCAATTATGACAGTCTCGCGGACGCTGGTCAGAAGCGCTTGTAAAACCAAAGGCCCTCCTCGTAAAAAATGATTTTTATTTCTCTGGCTGTTGCAATTGATATCAGTGGTTAATATGAGTGCCCTCAGTAAACAGCGCAACAAAAAGACAGCAAACAGTTAGAAACAGTCACGCAATTGGCTTTTTAAGAGATCGCGACGCGACGCGACGATGTTCTCGCTGATCAGCGACATTGCACTGACACAGGCTACCGGTAAAATTAACGGGAGACCGCGGTGGTCAATTCACTAAGCAGGATTAGAACCTGTGACGCTGGCACAATGCTTCAAGTGCTTTGTACAGAGACTACTCCATTATGCTATGGGATCGCTGTTTAATGTAGTGCTCGGTGTTCTATCAATTATGACAGTCTCGCGGACGCTGGTCAGAAGCGCTTTGTAAACCAAAGGCCCTCCTTCTCGTAAAAAATGATTTTTTTTCTCTGGCTGTTGCAATTGATATCAGTGGTTAATATGAGTGCCCTCAGTAAACAGCGCAACAAAAAGACAGCAAACAGTTAGAAACAGTAACGCAATTGGCTTCTTAAGAGATCGCGACGCGACGCGACGCGACGCATGTTCTCGCTGATCAGCGACAGCACTGACACAGGCTACCAGACACTGGTAAAACTAACGGAGACCGCGGGTGGTCACGCCACTAAGCAGGATTAGAACCTGTGAGGCTGGCACAATGCTTCAAGTGCTTTGCACAGAGACTACCCATTATGCTATGGGATCGCTGTTTTAATGTAGTGCTTGGTGTTCTATCAATTATGACAGTCTCGCGACGCTGGTCAGAAGGCTTGTAAACCAAAGGCCCTCCTTCAGAAAAAAAATGATTTTTATTTCTCTGGCTGTTGCAATTGATATCAGTGGTTAATATGAGTGCCCTCAGTAAACAGCGCAACAAAAAGACAGCAAACAGTTAGAAACAGTCACGCAATTGGCTTCATAAGAGATCGCACGCACGTTCTCGATCAGCGATTGCACTGACACAGGCTACCGGTAAAATTAACGGAGACCGCGGTGGTCAATTCACTAAGCAGGATTAGAACCTGTGACGCTGGCAATAATGCTTCAAGTGCTTTGCACAGAGACTAGTCCATTATGCTATGGGATCGCTGTTTAATGTAGTGCTCGTGTTCTATCAATTATGACAGTGTCGCGACGCTGGCCGAAGCGCTTGTAAACCAAAGGCCCTCCTTCTCGTGAAAAAATGATTTTTATTTCTCTGGCTGCTGCAATTGATATCAGTGGTTAATATGAGTGCCCCCAGTAAACAGCGCAACAAAAAGACAGCAAACAGTTAGAAACAGTAACGCAATTGGCTTCTTAAGAGATCGCGACGACGCGACGCGACGATGTTCTCGCGATCAGCGATTGCACTGACACAGGCTACGGGTAAAATTAACGGGAGACCGCGGTGGTCAATTCACTAAGCAGGATTAGAACCTGTGACGCTGGCACAATGCTTCAAGTGCTTTGCACAGAGACTACCCATTATGCTATGGGATCGCTGTTTAATGTAGTGCTCGGTGTTCTATCAATTATGACAGTCTCGCGGACGCTGGCCGAAGCTTTGTAAACCAAAGGCCCTCCTTCTCGTGAAAAAATGATTTTTATTTCTCTGGCTGTTGCAATTGATATCAGTGGTTAATATGAGTGCCCCCTCAGTAAACAGCGCAACAAAAAGACAGCAAACAGTTAGAAACAGTAACGCAATTGGCTTCTTAAGAGATCGCGACGCACGCGACGACGCACGCGATGTTCTCGCGATCAGCGACAGCACTGACACAGGCTACCAGACACTGGTAAAACTAACGGAGACCGCGGTGGTCACGCCGAAGCAGGATTAGAACCTGTGAGGCTGGCACAATGCTTCAAGTGCTTTGCACAGAGACTACCCATTATGCTATGGGATCGCTGTTTAATGTAGTGCTTGGTGTTCTATCAATTATGACAGTCTCGCGGACGCTGGCCAGAAGCGCTTTTGTAAACCAAAGGCCCTCCTTCCGTCAAAAAATGATTTTTATTTCTCTGGCTGTTGCAATTGATATCAGTGGTTAATATGAGTGCCCTCAGTAAACAGCGCAACAAAAAAGACAGCAAACAGTTAGAAACAGTCACGCAATTGGTTTCTTAAGAGATCGCACGCCGACGACGCGATGTTCTCGCGATCAGCGACATTGCACTGACACAGGCTACCAGTAAAATTAACGGAGACCGCTGGTGGTCAATTCACTAAGCAGGATTAGAACCTGTGACGCTGGCACAATGCTTCAAGTGCTTTGTACAGAGACTACTCCATTATGCTATGGGATCGCTGTTTAATGTAGTGCTCGGTGTTCTATCAATTATGACAGTCTCGCGACGCTGGTCAGAAGGCTTTGTAAACCAAAGGCCCTCCTTCTCGTGAAAAATGATTTTTATTTCTCTGGCTGTTGCAATTGATATCAGTGGTTAATATGAGTGCCCCCAGTAAACAGCGCAACAAAAAGACAGCAAACAGTTAGAAACAGTAACGCAATTGGCTTCTTAAGAGATCGCGACGCACGCGACGCGACGATGTTCTCGCGATCAGCGATTGCACTGACACAGGCTACCAGACACTGGTAAAACTAACGGAGACCGCGTGGTCAATTCACGAAGCAGGATTAGAACCTGTGAGGCTGGCACAATGCTTCAAGTGCTTTGCACAGCGACTACCCATTATGCTATGGGATCGCTGTTTTAATGTAGTGCTTGGTGTTCTATCAATTATGACAGTCTCGCGGACGCTGGTCGAAGGCTTTGTAAACCAAAGGCCCTCCTTCGTGAAAAATGATTTTTATTTCTCTGGCTGTTGCAATTGATATCAGTGGTTAATATGAGTGCCCCCAGTAAACAGCGCAAAAAAAGACAGCAAACAGTTAGAAACAGTCACGCAATTGGCTTCTTAAGAGATCGCGACGCCGCACGCGACGATGTTCTCGCGATCAGCGATTGCACTGACACAGGCTACCGGTAAAATTAACGGAGACCGCGGTGGTCAATTCACTAAGCAGGATTAGAACCTGTGACGCTGGCAATAATGCTTCAAGTGCTTTGCACAGAGACTACTCCATTATGCTATGGGATCGCTGTTTAATGTAGTGCTCGGTGTTCTATCAATTATGACAGTCTCGCGGACGCTGGTCAGAAGGCTTTTGTAAACCAAAGGCCCTCCTTCTCGTAAAAAAATGATTTTTATTTCTCTGGCTGTTGCAATTGATATCAGTGGTTAATATGAGTGCCCCCAGTAAACAGCGCAACAAAAAGACAGCAAACAGTTAGAAACAGTAACGCAATTGGCTTCTTAAGAGATCGCACGACGACGACGCGATGTTCTCGCATCAGCGACATTGCACTGACACAGGCTACCGGTAAAATTAACGGAGACCGCGGTGGTCAATTCACTAAGCAGGATTAGAACCTGTGACGCTGGCACAATGCTTCAAGTGCTTTGCACAGAGACTACCCATTATGCTATGGGATCGCTGTTTAATGTAGTGCTCGGTGTTCTATCAATTATGACAGTCTCGCGGACGCTGGTCAGAAGCGCTTGTAAACCAAAGGCCCTCCTTCTCGTGAAAAATGATTTTATTTCTCTGGCTGCTGCAATTGATATCAGTGGTTAATATGAGTGCCCTCAGTAAACAGCAAACAAAAAGACAGCAAACAGTTAGAAACAGTAACGCAATTGGCTTCTTAAGAGATCGCGACGCGACGCGACGACGACGCGATGTTCTCGCTCAGCGACATTGCACTGACACAGGCTACCAGTAAAATTAACGGAGACCGCGGTGGTCAATTCACTAAGCAGGATTAGAACCTGTGACGCTGGCAATAATGCTTCAAGTGCTTTGCACAGAGACTAGTCCATTATGCTATGGGATCGCTGTTTAATGTAGTGCTCGGTGTTCTATCAATTATGACAGTCTCGGACGCTGGTCAGAAGCGCTTGTAAACCAAAGGCCCTCCTTCTCGTAAAAAATGATTTTATTTCTCTGGCTGTTGCAATTGATATCAGTGGTTAATATGAGTGCCCCCAGTAAACAGCGCAACAAAAAGACAGCAAACAGTTAGAAACAGTAACGCAATTGGCTTCTTAAGAGATCGCACGACGCGACGCGACGACGATATGTTCTCGCTGATCAGCGACAGAACTGACACAGGCTACCACTGGTAAAAATTAACGGGAGACCGCGCGGTGGTCAATTCACTAAGCAGGATTAGAACCTGTGACGCTGGCACAATGCTTCAAGTGCTTTGCACAGGGACTACTCCATTATGCTATGGGATCGCTGTTTAATGTAGTCCTCGGTGTTCTATCAATTATGACAGTCTTCGCGTGACGCTGGTCGTAGCGCTTTGTAAACCAAAGGCCCTCCTTCGTGAAAAATGATTTTATTTCTCTGGCTGTTGCAATTGATATCAGTGGTTAATATGAGTGCCCCCAGTAAACAGCGCAACAAAAAGACAGCAAACAGTTAGAAACAGTAACGCAATTGGTTTTAAGAGATCGCGACGCGACGCGACGACGCATGTTCTCGCCATCAGCGACATTGCACTGACACAGGCTACCAGACACTGGTAAAACTAACGGAGACCGCGGTGGTCACGCCGAAGCAGGATTAGAACCTCTGAGGCTGGCACAATGCTTCAAGTTTTGCACAGCGACTACTCCATTATGCTATGGGATCGCTGTTTAATGTAGTGCTTGGTGTTCTATCAATTATGACAGTCTCGACGCTGGCCAGAAGGCTTTGTAAACCAAAGGCCCTCCTTCTCGAAAAAATGATTTTTATTTCTCTGGCTGTTGCAATTGATATCAGTGGTTAATATGAGTGCCCTCAGTAAACAGCGCAACAAAAAAGACAGCAAACAGTTAGAAACAGTCACGCAATTGGCTTTTTAAGAGATCGCACGCCGCGACGCGACGATGTTCTCGCCGATCAGCGATTGCACTGACACAGGCTACCAGTAAAATTAACGGAGACCGCGGTGGTCAATTCACTAAGCAGGATTAGAACCTGTGACGCTGGCAATAATGCTTCAAGTGCTTTGTACAGAGACTACTCCATTATGCTATGGGATCGCTGTTTAATGTAGTGCCTGGTGTTCTATCAATTATGACAGTCTCATGACGCTGGTCAGAAGGCTTTGTAAACCAAAGGCCCTCCTTCTCGTGAAAAATGATTTTATTTCTCTGGCTGTTGCAATAGATATCAGTGGTTAATATGAGTGCCCCAGTAAACAGCGCAACAAAAAGACAGCAAACAGTTAGAAACAGTAACGCAATTGGTTTCTTAAGAGATCGCGACGCGACGACGCGACGCGATGTTCTCGCCATCAGCGATTGCACTGACACAGGCTACCAGACACTGGTAAAACTAACGGAGACCGCGGTGGTCACGCGTCGAAGCAGGATTAGAACCTCTGAGGCTGGCACAATGCTTCAAGTGCAAACAGTACAGAGACTACCCATTATGCTATGGGATCGCTGTTTAATGTAGTGCTTGGTGTTCTATCAATTATGACAGTCTCGCGGACGCTGGCCAGAAGCGCTTTGTAAACCAAAGGCCCTCCTTCTCTCGTAAAAAATGATTTTATTTCTCTGGCTGTTGCAATTGATATCAGTGGTTAATATGAGTGCCCTCAGTAAACAGCGCAACAAAAAGACAGCAAACAGTTAGAAACAGTCACGCAATTGGCTTCTTAAGAGATCGCGACGCGACGCGCGTACGCACGCACGTTCTCGCGATCAGCGATTGCACTGACACAGGCTACCTGGTAAAATTAACGGAGACCGCGGTGGTCAATTCACTAAGCAGGATTAGAACCTGTGACGCTGGCACAATGCTTCAAGTGCTTTGCACAGAGACTACCCATTATGCTATGGGATCGCTGTTTAATGTAGTGCTCGGTGTTCTATCAATTATGACAGTCTCGCGGACGCTGGTCAGAAGCGCTTTGTAAACCAAAGGCCCTCCTTCTCGTAAAAAAAAATGATTTTTATTTCTCTGGCTGTTGCAATTGATATCAGTGGTTAATATGAGTGCCCCCAGTAAACAGCAACAAAAAGACAGCAAACAGTTAGAAACAGTAACGCAATTGGCTTCTTAAGAGATCGCGACGACGACGCGACGCGACGCATGTTCTCGCTGATCAGCGACATTGCACTGACACAGGCTACCAGACACTGGTAAAATTAACGGAGACCGCGGTGGTCAATTCACTAAGCAGGATTAGAACCTGTGACGCTGGCAATAATGCTTCAAGCGCTTTGCACAGAGACTACTCCATTATGCTATGGGATCGCTGTTTAATGTAGTGCTCGGTGTTCTATCAATTATGACAGTCTCGCGACGCTGGTCAGAAGGCTTGTAAACCAAAGGCCCTCCTTCTCGTGAAAAAAATGATTTTATTTCTCTGGCTGTTGCAATTGATATCAGTGGTTAATATGAGTGCCCCCAGTAAACAGCGCAACAAAAAACAGCAAACAGTTAGAAACAGTCACGCAATTGGCTTCTTAAGAGATCGCACGACGACGCGACGCGATGTTCTCGCCATCAGCGATTGCACTGACACAGGCTACCAGGGTAAAATTAACGGAGACCACGGTGGTCAATTCACTAAGCAGGATTAGAACCTGTGACGCTGGCAATAATGCTTCAAGTGCTTTGCACAGAGACTAGTCCATTATGCTATGGGATCGCTGTTTAATGTAGTGCTCGGTGTTCTATCAATTATGACAGTCTCGACGCTGGTCAGAAGGCTTTGTAAACCAAAGGCCCTCCTTCTCGTAAAAAATGATTTTTATTTCTCTGGCTGTTGCAATTGATATCAGTGGTTAATATGAGTGCCCCCCAGTAAACAGCGCAACAAAAAAGACAGCAAACAGTTAGAAACAGTCACGCAATTGGCTTCTTAAGAGATCGCGACGCACGCGACGCACGATGTTCTCGCGATCAGCGACATTGCACTGACACAGGCTACCAGTAAAATTAACGGAGACCGCGTGGTCAATTCACTAAGCAGGATTAGAACCTGTGACGCTGGCAATAATGCTTCAAGTGCTTTGCACAGAGACTACTCCATTATGCTATGGGATCGCTGTTTAATGTAGTGCTTGGTGTTCTATCAATTATGACAGTCTCGCGACGCTGGCCAGAAGCGCTTTGTAAACCAAAGGCCCTCCTTCCTCGTGAAAAATGATTTTTTTTTCTCTGGCTGTTGCAATTGATATCAGTGGTTAATATGAGTGCCCTCAGTAAACAGCGCAACAAAAAGACAGCAAACAGTTAGAAACAGTAACGCAATTGGCTTTTTAAGAGATCGCGACGACGACGACGCGACGCGATGTTCTCGCCATCAGCGACATTGCACTGACACAGGCTACCAGACACTGGTAAAACTAACGGAGACCGCGGTGGTCACGCCGAAGCAGGATTAGAACCTCTGAGGCTGGCACAATGCTTCAAGCGCTTTGCACAGAGACTACCCCATTATGCTATGGGATCGCTGTTTTAATGTAGTGCTTGGTGTTCTATCAATTATGACAGTCTCGCGGACGCTGGTCAGAAGGCTTGTAAACCAAAGGCCCTCCTCGTGAAAAATGATTTTTATTTCTCTGGCTGTTGCAATTGATATCAGTGGTTAATATGAGTGCCCCCTCAGTAAACAGCTTAACAAAAGACAGCAAACAGTTAGAAACAGTCACGCAATTGGCTTCTTAAGAGATCGCACGCACGCATGTTCTCGCGATCAGCGATTGCACTGACACAGGCTACCAGTAAAATTAACGGGAGACCGCGGTGGTCAATTCACTAAGCAGGATTAGAACCTGTGACGCTGGCACAATGCTTCAAGTGCTTTGCACAGCAGACTACCCATTATGCTATGGGATCGCTGTTTAATGTAGTGCTCGGTGTTCTATCAATTATGACAGTCTCGCGACGCTGGTCAGAAGCGCTTTGTAAACCAAAGGCCCTCCTTCTCGTGAAAAATGATTTTTATTTCTCTGGCTGTTGCAATTGATATCAGTGGTTAATATGAGTGCCCCCAGTAAACAGCGCAACAAAAAAGACAGCAAACAGTTAGAAACAGTCACGCAATTGGCTTTCTTAAGAGATCGCGACGCGACGCGACGATGTTCTCGCCATCAGCGATTGCACTGACACAGGCTACCAGACAAAAAACTAACGGAGACCGCGGTGGTCAATTCACTAAGCAGGATTAGAACCTGTGACGCTGGCACAATGCTTCAAGTGCTTTGCACAGAGACTACCCATTATGCTATGGGATCGCTGTTTAATGTAGTGCTCGGTGTTCTATCAATTATGACAGTCTCGCGGACGCTGGTCGAAGCGCTTGTAAACCAAAGGCCCTCCTTCGTGAAAAAAAAATGATTTTATTTCTCTGGCTGTTGCAATTGATATCAGTGGTTAATATGAGTGCCCCCAGTAAACAGCAACAAAAAAGACAGCAAACAGTTAGAAACAGTAACGCAATTGGCTTCTTAAGAGATCGCGACGCGACGCGACGCGACGCATGTTCTCGCATCAGCGACATTGCACTGACACAGGCTACCAGACACTGGTAAAACTAACGGAGACCGCGGTGGTCACGCCGAAGCAGGATTAGAACCTGTGAGGCTGGCACAATGCTTCAGGTGCTTTGCACAGAGACTACTCCATTATGCTATGGGATCGCTGTTTAATGTAGTGCTTGGTGTTCTATCAATTATGACAGTCTCGCGACGCTGGTCGTGAAGGTAAAACCAAAGGCCCTCCCTCGTGAAAAATGATTTTTATTTCTCTGGCTGTTGCAATTGATATCAGTGGTTAATATGAGTGCCCCCAGTAAACAGCGCAACAAAAAGACAGCAAACAGTTAGAAACAGTAACGCAATTGGCTTTAAGAGATCGCGACGACGCACGCGACGCATGTTCTCGCTGATCAGCGACACTGACACAGGCTACCAGACACTGGTAAAATTAACGGAGACCGCGGTGGTCACGTCACTAAGCAGGATTAGAACCTGTGACGCTGGCACAATGCTTCAAGTGCTTTGCACAGCGACTACTCCATTATGCTATGGGATCGCTGTTTAATGTAGTGCTTGGTGTTCTATCAATTATGACAGTCTCGGACGCTGGTCAGAAGCGCTTGTAAACCAAAGGCCCTCCTTCCTCGTAAAAATGATTTTATTTCTCTGGCTGTTGCAATTGATATCAGTGGTTAATATGAGTGCCCCCCAGTAAACAGCGCAACAAAAAGACAGCAAACAGTTAGAAACAGTAACGCAATTGGCTTTTTAAGAGATCGCACGCACGCGACGCGACGATGTTCTCGCTGATCAGCGATTGCACTGACACAGGCTACCAGTAAAATTAACGGGAGACCGCGGTGGTCAATTCACTAAGCAGGATTAGAACCTGTGACGCTGGCACAATGCTTCAAGTGCTTTGCACAGAGACTACTCCATTATGCTATGGGATCGCTGTTTAATGTAGTGCTTGGGTGTTCTATCAATTATGACAGTCTCAGACGCTGGCCAGAAGCGCTTGTAAACCAAAGGCCCTCCTTCGTAAAAAAATGATTTTATTTCTCTGGCTGTTGCAATTGATATCAGTGGTTAATATGAGTGCCCCCAGTAAACAGCAACAAAAAAGACAGCAAAACAGTTAGAAACAGTAACGCAATTGGCTTCTTAAGAGATCGCGACGACGCGACGCACGCATGTTCTCGCCATCAGCGATTGCACTGACACAGGCTACCAGACACTGGTAAAACTAACGGAGACCGCGGGTGGTCAATTCACGAAGCAGGATTAGAACCTGAGGCTGGCACAATGCTTCGCGCTTTGCACAGCGACTACTCCATTATGCTATGGGATCGCTTGTTTAATGTAGTGCTTGGTGTTCTATCAATTATGACAGTCTCGACGGACGCTGGCCGTGAGCGCTTGTAAACCAAAGGCCCTCCTCGAAAAAAAATGATTTTATTTCTCTGGCTGTTGCAATTGATATCAGTGGTTAATATGAGTGCCCTCAGTAAAACAGCCAACAAAAAGACAGCAAACAGTTAGGAAACAGTAACGCAATTGGTTTTTAAGAGATCGACGCGACGCGACGCATAAGTGTTCGCCATCAGCGATTGCACTGACACAGGCAACCAGGTAAAATTAACGGAGACCGCGGTGGTCAATTCACTACAGGATTAGAACCCAGACGCTGGCACAATGCTTCAAGTGCTTTGCACAGAGACTAGTCCATTATGCTATGGGATCGCTGTTTAATGTAGTGCTCGGTGTTCTATCAATTATGACAGTCTGACGCTGGTCAGAAGCGCTTGTAAACCAAAGGCCCTCCTTCTCGTAAAAATGATTTTATTTCTCTGGCTGCTGCAATTGATATCAGTGGTTAATATGAGTGCCCCTCAGTAAACAGCGCAACAAAAAATTGCGCAAACAGTTAGAAACAGTAACGCAATTGGCTTCTTAAGAGATCGACGACGCGACGATGTTCTCAATCAGCGATTGCACCTGACACAGGCTACGGGTAAAATTAACGGAGACCGCGGTGGTCAATTCACTCAAGCAGGGATTAGAACCTGTGACGGGCTTTTTTGGCAATGCTTCAAGTGCTTTGCACAGAGACTACTCCATTCTGCTATGGGATCGCTGTTTAATGTAGTGCTCGGTGTTCTATCAATTATGACAGTGTCGGACGCTGGTCAGAGAAGGGTAAACCAAAGGCCCTCCTTCTCAGAAAAATGATTTTATTTCCTGGCTGTCGCAATTGATATCAGTGGTTAATATGAGTGCCCCGCAAACAGCGCAACAAAAAGACAGCAAACAGTTAGAAACAGTAACGCAATTGGCTTCTTAAGAGATCGCACGCACGACGCGACGACGCATGTTCTCGCTGATCAGCGCATTGCACTGGACACAGACCAGACACTGGTAAAATTAACGGAGACCACAGGTGGTCACGCCACTAAGCAGGATTAGAACCTCTGAGGCTGGCAATAATGTTTCAAGTGCTTTGCACAGCCACCACTCCATTGGCGGTATGGGATCGCTTTGCTTTAATGTAGTGCTTGTGTTCTATCAATTATGACAGTCTCGCGGACGCTGGCCGTGAGCGCTTTGTAAACCAAAGGCCCTCCTCGTAAAAAATGATTTTATTTCTCTGGCTGTTGCAATTGATATCAGTGGTTAATATGAGTGCCCTCAGTAAAACAGCAACAAAAAGACAGCAAACAGTTAGAAACAGTCACGCAATTGGTTCTTAAGAGATCGCACGCCACGCGATGTTCTCGCGATCAGCGATTGCAATGACACAGGCTACCAGACAAAATTAACGGGGAGACCGCTGTGGTCAATTCACTAAGCAGGATTAGAACCTGTGACGCTGGCAATAATGCTTCAAGTGCTTTTGTACAGAGACTACTCCATTATGCTATGGGATCGCTGTTTAATGTAGTGCTTGCGTTCTATCAATTATGACAGTCTCGCGACGCCGCCCGTAAGCGCTTTGTAAACCAAAGGTCTCTTCCTCGTAAAAAAAAAATTTTTTATTCTCTGTTGTTGTAATTGACATCAGTGGTTAATATGAGTGCCCCTCAGTAAACAGCGCAACAAAAAAGACAGCAGCAAACAGTTAGAAACAGCGTCAATGAATTGGCTTCTTAAGAGATCAGACGCGACGCGACGCGACGATAAAGTTCTCAAGCAAGGACAGCGATTTGCACCGAATACCAGGCTACCGGCAAATAAACGGAGACCGCTGCATGGTCAATCCACTAAGCAGGATTAGAACCTGTGACGCTGGCACAATGCTCAAGTGTTTCTGCAGCACACAGCAGACCACCCATTGCGCTATGGGATCGCTGGCCACAATGTAGTGCCTGTTCTATCAATTATGATGTCC
This sequence comes from Alosa alosa, assembly GCF_017589495.1. Lineage (NCBI taxonomy): Eukaryota > Metazoa > Chordata > Actinopteri > Clupeiformes > Clupeidae > Alosa > Alosa alosa. The sequence goes on along the minus strand of NW_025962133.1, from coordinate 685,382 downwards.
GTGATCGCCAGTCGAGCGCTTGTAAAACCAAAGGCCTCTTCTCGTAAAATGATTTTATTTCTCTGCTGTTGCAATTGATATCAGTGGTTAATATGAGTGCCCCTCAGTAAACAGCAACAAAAGACAGCAAACAGTTAGAAACAGTAACGCGAATTGGTTTCTTAAGATCGACGACGCATGTTCTCGCATGTTCTGAGGCGATTGCACTGACACAGGCTACCAGACACTGGTAAAACTAACGGAGACCGCGGTGGTCACGGCCGGGCGGATTAGAACCTGTGAGGCTGGCACAATGTTTGGCTTTTGCAACAGCGAATTACCCATTATGCTAAAGGGATCGCTGTTTAATGTGCGCTTTGGTGTTCTAACAATTATGACAGTCCCTGACGCTGGCCGAAGGCTTTGTAAACCAAAGGCCCTCCTTCTTCGTGAAAAATGATTTTATTTCTCTGGCTGTTGCAACTGATATCAGTGGTTACGGAGTGCCCCCAGCAAACAACAACAAAAGACAGCAAAACAGTTAGAAACAGTCAAATGAATAATTGGTTTTAAGAGATCGCGACGCACGCATGTTCCTCGATCAGCGATTGCACTGACACAGGCAACCGGGTAAAATTAACGGAGACCACGGTGGTCACGCCTTCACTACAGGATTTAGAACCCGTGACGCTTGGCAATAATGCTTCCGCGCTTTGGCACAGAGACTAGTCCATTATGCTATGTGGGATCGCTGTTTAATGTAGTGCTCGGTGTTCTATCAATTATGACAGTCTCGCGGACGCTGGTCAGAGCGCTTTGTAAACCAAAGGCCCTCCTTCTCGTGAAAAATGATTTTATTTTTCTGGCTGCTGCAATTGATACTCAGTGGTTAATATGGAAAGTGCCCCCTGTAAACAGCTTAACAAAAAAGACAGCAAACAGTTAGAAACAGTAACGCAATTGGCTTTTAAGAGATCGACGACGACGATGTTTCGCATAACAGCCGACGCCGCATTGCACTGACACAGACACTGGGTAAAACGCCAACGAGACCGCGGTAGTCAATCGAAGCAGGATTAGAAACTGTGAGGCTGGCGCAATACGTTTGAGGTGCTTTGCACAGAGACTACCCCATTATGCTATGGGATCGCTGTTTAATGTAGTGCTTGGTGTTCTATCAATTAGGATAGTCTTGACGCTGGCCGTAGCGCTTTGTAAAACCAAATTCTCCTTCTCGTAAAATGATTTTTTTCTCTGGCTGTTGCAAATCGATATCAGTGGTTAATATGAGTGCCCCAGTAAACAGCGAACAAAAAAAGACAGCAAACAGTTAGAAAACAGTAACGCTAAATTGGTTTTAAGAGATCGACGCGACGCGACGCACGATGTTGTTCTGGATCAGCTATTGTAACTGGACACAGGCTACGGGTAAAATTAACGGAGACCGCGGTGGTCACGTCACTCAAGCAGGGAGATTAAACCCTTACGCTGGCACGTTTGCGTTTTGCACAGCGATCACTCCATTGTGCTATGCGGATCGCTGTTTAATGTAGTGCTCGGTGTTCTATCAATTATGATGTCTCGCGGACGCTGGCCGTGAAGGCTTGTAAACCAAAGGCCCCTTCTCGTGAAAAAATGATTTTATTTCTCTGGCTGTTGCACTGATATCAGTGGTTAATATGAGTGCTCTGGTACATGCGAACAAAAAAGACAGCAAACAGTTAGAAAGCCAGTAACGCAATTATTTCTTAAGAGATCGCGACGCACGCGATAAACTTCTCAAGCATCAGCGACAGCGCTGACACAGGCTACCAGACACTGGTAAAACTAACGGGAGACCCGTGGTCACGTCAGCTAGGGGATTAGAAACCTGAGGCTGGCACAATGTTTCAGGTGCTTTGCACAGCCCACTGCATTATGCTATGGGACCGCTATTAATGTAGTGTTTGGTGTTTCATCAATTATGACAGTCTCGACGCCGGGGCCGGCGCTTTGTAAAACCAAAGGCCCCCTTCTCGTAAAATGATTTTTATTTCTCTGGCTGTTGCAATTGACATCAGTGGTTAATAAGGAGTGCCCCCGGAAAGACGAAGTGCAACAAAAGACAGCAAACAGTTGTGTTCAGTCACGGAATTGGTTTTAAGAGATCGCGACGCGACGCGACGCGACGCATGTTCCCCGCGATCAGCCACATTGTAACCGACACAGGCTACCAGGTAAAATAAACGGAGACCAGCGTGGTCAATTCAATGGCAGGATTAGAACCTGCAGACGCTGGCACAATGCCGGGCATGGCACAGAGACTACTCCATTATGCTATGGGACGCTGTTTAATGTAGTGCCCGGTGTTCTATCAATTATGACAGTCTCGTGACGCTGGTCAGAAGGCGTTTGTAAACCAAAGGCCCTCCTTTTCGTAAAAAATGATTTTTTATTTCTCTGGGCTGTTGCAATTGAGCATCAGGGTTAATATGAGTGCCCTCAGTAAACAGCCAACAAAAAGACAGCAAACAGTTAGAAAACAGTAAATTAATTGGCTTTTAAGAGATCGCGACGACGCACGCGACGTGTTCTCGCATCAGCGATTGCACTGACACAGGCTACCACACACTGGTAAAACTAACGGGAGACCGCGGGTGGTCACGCCGAAGCAGGATTAGAACCTGTGAGGCTGGCACAATGCTTCATGTTTGCACAGCTTACTCATCTATTATGCTATGGGATCGCTTACTTTAATGTAGTGCTTGGTGTTCTAACAATTATGACAGTTCCCGCTGCTGGCCGAAGGCATTGTAAACCAAAGGCCCTCCTTCGTAGAAAAAAAATGATTTTATTTCTCTGGCTGTTGCAATTGATATCAGTGGTTAATGGAGTGCCCTCAGTAAACAGCGCAACAAAAAGACAGCAAACAGTTAGAAACAGTACTAATTGGCTTCTTAAGAGATCGCACGACGACGATGTTCTCGCGATCAGCTTACACTGACACAGGCTACCAGACACCAAAACTAACGGAGACCGCGGTGGTCAACGCCGGGCAGGATTAGAACCCGTGAGGCTGGCGCCACCGCTTCTAGGTGCTTGCACAGAGACTACTGCATTATGCTATGGATCGCTTCTAATGTAGTGTTAACGTCTATCAATTATGACAGTCTCGACGCTGGTCAGAAGGCGCTTTGTAAACCAAAGGCCCTCCTTCTTCAAAAAATGATTTTTATTTCTCTGGTTGCTGCAATTGACATCAGTGGTTACTATGAGTGCCCTCAGTAAACAGCGCAACAAAAAGACAGCAAACAGCAGAAACAGTAACGCGAATTGGCTTCTTGGAGATCGCGACGCGACGCACGACGATAAATGTTCTCAGATCAGCATTGCACTGACACAGGCTACCGTAAAATAAACGGGAGACCGCGTAGTCAATTCACTAAGCAGGATTAGAACCCGTGACGCCAAGTAATAATGCTTCAAGTGCTTTGTACAGAGAATTACTCCATTGTGCTATGGGATCGCTGTTTAATGTAGTGCTCGGGTGTTCTATCAATTATGACAGTCTCGTGACGCTGGTCAGAAGCGCTTGTAAACCAAAGGCCCTCCTTCGTGAAAAATGATTTTTATTTCTCTGGCTGTTGCAATTGATATCAGTGGTTAATAAGAGTGCCCCTGCAAACAGCGCAACAAAAGACAGCAACAGTTAGAAACAGTAACGAATTGGCTTCTTAAGAGATCGCGACGACGCGCGCGACGTTCTTCTCGCTGAACAGCCGACAGCACCGACACAGGCTACCACACTGGTAAACCGGAGACCGCGGTGGTCACGCCAAGCAGGATTAGAACCTGTGAGGCTGGCACAATGTTTTGCGTTTTGAACAGCTTAATTACCCATTATGCTATGGGATCGTTGTTTAATGCAGTGCTTGTGCTCCTAATAATTATGATAGTTCCCAAGACGCTGGCCGTGAAGGCTTGTAAAACCAAAGGCCCTCCTTCCTCGTGAAAAATGATTTTTTCTCTGGCTGTAATTGATATCAGCGGTTAATATGAGTGCCCCCGTGCAAACAGCGCAACAAAAGACAGCAAACAGTTAGAACAGTAACGCAATTCGTTTCTTAAGAGATCGTGACGCGACGCGACGCATCGCATGTTCTGGCGATCAGCGACACTGACACAGGCTACCAGACACTGGTAAAACTAACGGAGACCGCTGTGGTTCACGCCGGGCAGGATTAGAACCCGCGAGGCTGGCACAATGCTTCAAGTGCTTTTGCATGCTTATCACCCATTACATAAGGGATCGCTGTTTAACGTAGTGCTTGGTGTTCTATCAATTGGCGACAGTCTCGTGACGCTGGCCGTAGCGCTTTGTAAACCAAAGGCCTCCTCGTAAAAATGATTTTATTTCTCTCTGGCTGCTGTGTACTGATATCAGTGGTTATCAGTGAGTGCCTCAGCAAACAGCTTAAATAAAAGACAGCAAACAGTTAGAAAGCCAGTAACGCAATTGGTTTAAGAGATCGCGACCGACGCACGCACGCATGTTCTCGCGATCAAAGATTGCACTGACATGGTGCCACGGGTAAATTAACGGAGACCGCGTAATTCACTACAGGATTAGAACCTGTGACGCTGGCACAATGCTTCAAGTGGCTTTGGTACAGAGACTACTCCATTAGGCTATGGGATCGCTGTTTAATGTAGTGCTCGGTTTTCATCAATTGAGACAGTCTCGGGTGGACGCCACGTAGCGCTTGTAAACCAGTCTCCTTCTCGTAAAATGATTTTTCTGGCTGTTGCAATTGATACTGGGGTGGTTAATATGAGTGCCCTGTGCAACAGCGAACAAAAAAGACAGCAACAGTTAGAAACAGTAACGCACTGGCTTTAAGATCGCGACGACAAGACGCCACGTGACAGCCTCCTCGCTACCGCTTATTGCACTGACACAGGCTGGCCAGACACTGTAAAACTAACGGAGACCGCTGTGGTCACGTCAGCAGGATTAGAACCTCTGAGGCTGGCACAATGTTTGGCGCCGGTACAGCGACTACTCCATTATGCTATGGGATCGTTGTTTTAATGTAGTGCTTGGTGTTCTATCAATTATGCGACAGGTCTTCGTGACGCTGGCCGTGAGCGCTTTGTAAAACCAAAGGCCCCCGTAAAAAAAATGAGATTTTATTTCTCTGGCTAAGCGCAATTGATATCAGTGGTTAATATGAGTGCCTCAGTAAACAGCGCAACACAAAGACAGCAAACAGTTAGAACAGTCACGCACTGGCTTTAAGAAATCGCACGCACGCACGCATGTTCTCGGGCGATCAGCGATTGCACCGACACAGGCTACCGTGTAAAATTAACGGGAGACCGCTGCTGTGGTCAATTCACTACAGGATTAGAACCTGTGATAGCCAAGTAATAATGCTTCAAGTGCTTTGGCATTGGTGAGCCCAGTCCATTATGCTATGGGATCGCTGTCAATGTAGTGCTCGGTGTTCTATCAATTATGACAGTGTCGTGACGCTGGTCAGAAGCGCGAAACCAAAGGCCCTCCTTTCCCCGTAAAAATGATTTTATTTCTCTGGCTGTTGCACTGATATCAGTACAATATGAGTGCCCCTGTGTAAACAGCGCAACAAAAGACAGCAAACAGTTAGAAACAGTAACGCAATTGGTTTCTTAAGAGATCGACGACCAAGACGCACGCACGCATGTTCTCAATGACCAGCGATTGCAATCTGACACAGGCTACGGGTAAAATTAACGGAGACCGCGTGGTCAATTCACTGGGCAGGATTAGAACCTGTGACGCTGGCACACGTTTCCGCGCTTTGCACAGAGACTACTCCATTATGCTATGGATCGCTTGTTTAATGTTGTGCTCGGAACATCAATTATGATGTCTCGTGATCGCTGGCTGTAGCGCGAAACCAAAGGCCTCCTTCGTAAAATGATTTTTATTTCCGGCTGTTGCAATTGATATCAGTGGTTAATATGAGTGCCCTGCAAACAGCCGCCGCAACAAAAAGACAGCAAACAGTTAGAAACAGTCACGCACTGGTTTCTTAAGAGATCGCACGCACGCACGCACATATGTTCTCGCGATCAGCGATTGCACTGACACAGGCCACTG